>NC_053392.1:33258987-33372047 GCF_905171765.1 Bufo bufo | reverse complement strand
CAAGGTCGGCCGGGTGCTGGGGCAGGATTGCGGGGGAATCGGGGCACCATGGCTGCTCTTACCAGCAGGCATCCATGGTGTCTTTACGCCACACTGCAGCTCCAAGTGCTGCGATTGGCCGGTCAATGAAGAAGGCAGAAGGAAGCTGCGGGTCGGGGGTAGGGTCATGGGGAGGTGACCGGTCTCCTCCGAGGTCAGGCAGGGAATTTACTGTGCAGATATTTAATTTTTCCGTGTAGTTAGTTATATCTATATTTAAATTTCCATATACATATATATAGAAATCAATTTTTAGTTAGGTAGTGCTAGTGCAGATTTTTGCACGCACGCAACATCTTTGTGCGTGCTTGCATCCTGCAAAAAAAAAAATAATTAACTTTTTTTTCTCTACTCATTTTCCCTATATTTCAATTTTATTACAAGCTGCTTCACGTGTGAAAACACAACATACACGCCCTTCACACTAAATAAAGTTTTACACATTTCACACATCACACCCCAATAAAATAAAAATGTCCCGTCCGTCCCAAAGAGTATACTCAGCAGAAGAGACATACGCCATCCTTGCCTCCGATACTGAGTCTGCCAGTAAGGGAGAAGAGGATGCCACTTTGCTCTACCCCTCTACCCCCTCATCATCATCATTATCATCATCCGCTGATGAGGGACCTTCTAGAAGGCGCCCCAGAACACCAGCTGTGGCAGCCTCCCAGAGTGAACCCTTATGGACCCCACCCCCTGACGAATATCAGCCCCAAATTCCCGATTTTGAGCGCAGCTCCGGAATACAGATAGATAGTGCGGGCTTTACTGAACTAGATTTTTTCAGAATCTTCTTCTCTGAAGATTTAGTAAATTTAATGGTGGCCCAAACAAATTTACATGCCCAACAATTCATTGTTCAGAACCCTACATCGGCATACGCTAGACCCCTAGGTTGGACCCCAGTAAGTGCAGCAGAGATGATGACGTTTTAGGGACTCGTGCTGCATATGGGCGTTGTAAAGAAGCCAAACATTAGACAATATTGGAGTTCGGACATTTTCTATTAGAGTCCAATTCACAGTAACACCATGACCCGGAAGCGATTTGAGTCAATTCGGAAATTCCTACACTACAACGACAATGCACAGTGCCCACCCCAAAATGACCCAACATTTGACCGTCTAGGTTAGGCCTGTAATTGACCACTTTAACACCAGGTTTGCTGAGGTGTACAACCCAGATAAAAATGTATGTGTAGATGAGTCCCTATTACTCTTCAAAGGGAGGATTAGATTCCGCCAGTACCTGCCTAGCAAACAGGCAAGGTATGGCATAAAAATATACAAACTTCGTGAGAGTAGCTCCGGGTACAGCCACAAGTTTCACATTTACAAAGGGAAAGATTCCCGGATAGAACCCCCAGAATGCCCCCCATCCTAGGATTTAGTGGGAAGATCGTGTGGGACTTACTGCACCCACTGCTGGATAAAGGTTACCACCTCTATGTGGATAACTATTATACCAGCATACCCCTATTTATGTCCCTAACTGTCAGAGGTACTGTAGCTTGCGGCACAGTGCACAAAAATCAAAGAGGCCTCCCTAGATCCCTGGTAGGGCAACCACTGAGAATGGGTGAAAGCAGGGCTCTCCTCCATGATAACATGCTGGTCGTTAAGTACAAGGACAAGAGGGACGTCCTTGTACTGACCACCATTCACACTAACGCCAGCTCTCCTGCTCCTGTACGAGGTACCACTACCCCCAAACCAGTTTGTATCCTGGACTACAACAGGCACATGGGAGGGATGGATCTTTCAGATCAACTTCTGAAGCCCTACAGTGCCACACAAAAAACAAAAGTGTGGTACAAAAAGCTGGCCGTACACATTGTACAGATGGCAATGTGCAATGCGTATGTGCTATTTCAATCTGCAGGCCACAGAGGAACTTTCCTTTAGTTCCAAGAGGTGGTTATCAAGGCCCTAATTTTTCAAAGCCAGGCCGGCGAGGGTCCCAGTACTTCAGGAAGTCATGGTGCCCATGTTGTACCAGGGGAACATTTTCCAGGTCAAGTCCCCCAGAGAGCAAGGAAGGGAAGGGAAGGACCCCAAAAATGCAGGGTGTGTTCGAAAAGAGGGATAAGGAAAGACACCATTTACCACTGCAAAACCTGCCCTGAAAAACCTGGCCTGTGCATGCAGGAGTGTTTCAGAATATACCACTCATCCATGGAGTATTACTTTAATTTTATCCATGATGTTCCCTGTAGTTTTACCACCTTACAGTTGCAAGAAAAAGTATGTGAACCCTTTGGTCATAAAATGTGATCTGATCTTCATCTCAGTCACAACAATAGACAATCACAGTCTGCTTAAACTAATAACACACAAAGAATTAAATGTTACCATGTTTTTATTGAACACATCATGTAAACATTCACAGTGCTGGCGGAAAAAGTATGTGAAGCCCTAGACTAATGACATCTCCAAGACCTAATTGGAGTGAGGTGTCAGCCAACTGGAGTCCAATCAATGAGATGAAATTGGAGGTGTTGGTTACAGCTGCCCTATAGAAAACACACACCAGTCCTGGGTTTGCTTTTCACAAGAAGCATTGCCTGATGTGAATGATGCCGGGCGCAAAAGAGCTCTCAGAAGACCTACGATTAAGAATTGTTGACTTGCATAAAGCTGGAAAGGGTTATAAAAGTATCTCCAAAAGCCTTGCTGTTCATCAGTCCACGGTAAAACAAATTGTCTATAAATGGAGAAAGTCCAGCGCTGCTGCTACTCTCCCTAGGAGTGGCCGTCCTGTAAAGATGACTGCAAGAGCACAGCGCAGACTGCTCAATGAGGTGAAGAAGAATCCTAGAGTGTCAGCTAAAGACTTACAAAAGTCTCTGGCATATGCTAACATCCCTGTTAGCGAATCTACGATACGTAAAACACTAAACAAGAATGGATTTCGTGGGAGGATACCACAGAGGAAGCCACTGCTGTCAAAAAAACCCATTGCTGCACGTTTACAGTTTGCACAAGAGCACCTGGATGTACCACAGCAGTACTGGCAAATATTCTGTGGACAGATGAAACCAAAGTTGAGTTGTTTGGAAGAAACACACAACACTATGTGTGGAGAAAAAGAGGCACAGCACACCAACATAAAAAACCTCATCCCAACTGTGAAGTATGGTGGTGGGGGCATCATGGTTTGGGGCTGCTTTGCTGCGTCAGGGCCTGGACGGATTGCTATCATCGAAGGAAAAATGAATTCAAGTTTATCAAGACATTTTGCAGGAGAACTTAAGGCCATCTGTCCACCAGCTGAAGCTCAACAGAAGATGGGTGTTGCAACAGGACAACGACCCAAAGCATAGAAGTAAATCAATAACAGAATGGCTTAAACAGAAGAAAATACGCCTTCTGGAGTGGCCCAGTCAGAGTCCTGACCTCAACCCGATTGAGATGCTGTGGCATGACCTCAAGAAAGCGATTCACACCAGACATCCCAAGAATATTGCTGAACTGAAACAGTTCTGTAAAGAGGAATGGTCAAGAATTACTCCTGACCGTTGTGCACGTCTGATCTGCAACTACAGGAAACGTTTGGTTGAAGTTATTGCTGCCAAAGGAGGTTCAACCAGTTATTAAATCCAAGGGTTCACATACTTTTCCCACCTGCACTGTGAATGTTTACATGGTGTGTTCAATAAAAACATGGTAACATTTAATTCTTTGTGTGTTATTAGTTTAAGCAGATTGTGATTGTCTATTGTTGTGACTTAGATGAAGATCAGATCACATTTTATGACCAATTTGTGCAGAAATCCATATCATTCCAAAGGGTTCACATACTTTTTCTTGCAACTGTATATCTCTAATTTAGTCCGTATAGTTTACAGATCCACTTTTCACCAACCACTACATATTGATTTCTGTGAAACACCTGTGAGGTCAGAAGTGCCCTTTCCACCCCTTAAAATGTCCGTACGGGGGTGCTCTTTACAAAATGGGGTCACTTCTTGGGGTTTTTAATTTCTGGAGACCTTAGAAATTTTTTAAATGCGACATGGCACCTAAAATCAATGTCTGCCAATTCAGGTCAGCAAAATCCATATTTTGCTGTTTTACTCTGAAGCCTGCTGTGCGCCCATACATCATTTTTTGAGCACATAGAGGGTGTTGCCGCATTCGGCGGGAAATGGGGAACAAAATGTGGGCTGCATTTTGTCCTGTTACCCTTTGGGAAAGTGAAAAATGTGGGTGTAAAGCAACTTTTTTTGCGAAAAAAATGTAATTTTTCATTTTCCCTGCCAAGTGTTTCCTAATTCTTGGAAACACCTTTGAGCTCAAAGTGCTCACTACACACCTTGAAAGATTCATTGAAGGGTGTAGTTTCCAAAATGGGGTCACTTTTTGGGGGTTTGCCCTCTAGGGCCACCTCAGGGTGTCTTCATATGCGACATAGCTCCCAATTACCATTCCAGCTAAATCCTCTCTCCTAACGCCATATGGTGCTCCTTCCACTCTGAAGCCTGCTGTGCCCCTGTACATCAGTTTTTGAGCACACATGGGGTGTTTCTGTAAACTCCAGATTCAGGGTAATAGATTTTGAGTTTTGTTTGTCTGTTAACCACCCTTAGATTAAAATTTAAAATCTGCTAAAAAAAAATGAAATTTGGAAATTTCATTCCCATTTTCCTTTAATTCTCGTGGGGCACTTAAAGGGTTAACAAAGTTTGCAAAATCTGTTTTGAAAAGCTTGAGGGGTGTAGTTTCTAAAATGGGGTGATTTATGGGTGGTTTCTAATATGTAAGCCTCACAAACTGACTTCATAACTGAATCGCTCCTTAAAAAATTGGGTTTTGGAAATTTTCTTAAAAATTTTAAGATTTGCTTCTAAACTTCTAAGCCTTCTTATGTCCACAAAAAATAAAATTTAATTTTCAAAATGATCCAAACATAAAGTAGACATATGGGGAATGTAAAGTAATAACTAGTTTTGGAGGTATTACTATCTATTATAAAAGTAGAGAAATAGAAATTAGCAAATTTGCAAATTTGAATTTTTTGGTAAATTTTTAATTTTTTTTCTAAATAAAAATGAAATATTTTGACTGAAATTTACCACTATAAGAAGAAAAGAGACCAGCACTCGCTTGTTTAGATAATCTTGCTGTGATTTATTGTCACATTCCAGTGACACGTTGGAATGTGACAATAAATCACAGCAAGATTATCTAAACAAGCGAGTGCTGGTCTCTTTTCTTCTTATCTACACGGGACGCGGGCCCTGAGACACGTGCACCGCTACGCCACTTAACGTGCCCATTGATATATTGTATTATCAAATTTACCAGTGTCATGAAGTACAATATATGACGAGAAAACAATCTCAGAACGGCCTGGATAAGTCAAAGCGTTTTAAAGTTATCACCACATAAAGTGACACTGGTCAGATTTGCTAAAAATGGCCTGGTCCTTAAGGTGAAAAATGGCAGGGTCCTGAAGGAGTTAAACACGCTGTATGATAACACTGTCATATGTGTGTTTGCCCATAGCTATGTATGTCAGTGTCACATCAATTACTATTGCTGTCATTGCGTTCAAGAGTTTGGGGAGGGGGGGAGAGCAAAAAATGCAACTTCTTTTTGCAACTAACTGATTCGCTGATATTGGACACGAAGCAAATCTGAAGACGTTTCCTCATCTCTACTCTGAATGAGCTCCTGCAAGGATAAGCAACCTATGGCACTCCGGCTGCTGTTAAACTACAACTCCCAGCATGCATACTTACTTGGCTGTTCTTGTAACTCCCACCTAAGTGAAAGGAGGCTGCTCATCCCTGATCTACTGTTTTAAAAACTTTCCATTCATCCTCTATGTATCTAAGGTTGTGATGAGCTTCTTGATCCTGAACATGTGGCTCTAGATGACACCAAGAATCAGGAAGCCTCTTCTGTTACAAAGCCTAAAATCCCAAAAGCCCAAACCCCAAAGCTATGCTTCCCGACATGATGACAGTGTATTCTATCTCTGTATCCTAAGAGTTGTAGATCGTCGAGTTAGCTTCTCCTTCCTCTTAATCTTCCTTTACATTTTACAGAAGCTCTCTCCTTCTGTTATTTCCTCTTCATCTTCTTGACCTTTTTATACATTTTCTTCCTCTTCTTTCATTTTTCATCTCTCTCTCTTCTTCTTGCTCCTTTCCACATATACTTTTTGTTCCTTTTCTTTATCTTCTATTCAATGTTCTACCTCTTCCTCTTCTCTTCCTTCTTGTCTACCTCATGTCCTCGTATGTTTTATTTCTCATAATTCTTGATCTTCGTCTAGTTTACTCTTCTTCTACTTGTATCTCTCCCTCTCTTCTTTTTACTTTCTTCTTCTGCTTCTTGTTTTTCTTCTTCTTTCTGCTTCCTCTTTATTTCTCTATCTTCTCGCTTTTCCCTTTCATGTTTATCTTCTAATTTATATTCTAGTTCTTCTTCCACATCTTCTCTTCTTGCTTTTTCTCCTCATTAACTGTTCTTTATCTTCTAGTTACTCTTCTTTTACTTCTACCTCTTCCTCTCCTCTTATTCTTTTTATTAATTTTCTACTTAATTTCCCGATCCTTTTTATTTCTCACTTTTTCTCCTCACAGTCATATTTTATTTCTTCTTTATCTTCACATTCCTTTCCTTCTACTTCTACCTCTGCCCCTCCTCTTCTTCCTCTTCCTCCTCCTCTTCTTCTTTTTGTGTTCCTTTTATATCTTCATCTTTTTCTTCTAGGTTTCTTCTTATCTTACATTCTTCTCACAATGCTACTTATGTTTTATCTACTTCTATTTTTAACCTCTTCTGATCTTCTTCCTGCTCTTCCATTTCTGCCATCTCACATTTGTCTTTTTCTTTCTCCTCTTTTATTGTTTCTACTTGTTATCTTTCTCTTTTCTTTCTTCTGCTTGTTCGGGTTTTATTTACTTCGTCCTGTCTTCTTTTAACTTCCTCTCCTACTTCTTTTCCTCTTCTTTTCTTTTATCTCCCTTATGTTCTAGTCCTACCATAGCCCCCCCCTTCCCCTACTGTATAGGGACCTGGTTGCAGTTTCAAGCTCAGCACCTCCTGTTGTTGCACCACATTATTACATTGGTTTAAAGGGTTGTCTCACATCAGACATTGGTGGTATATATCTAAATCTACTTCTTGGACCCGTACCGATCTCTAGGACGGTATTGCCAAAGTGAATGGGAGCACACCATATATCCATTCATTTCTGTGAAAGTTCTGAAAATGTTCTGGGCTGGCTATGTCCATCATTCCCAAGAAGGAGCTATGGCCGTACTTTCACGGTGCGCTCTGTATTTATTTCTATGGGACTTCCGAAAATAGCCGAGCACGCTCGCTTATTATCGTAACTCCCATAGAAGTGAATGGAGAATTGGTGTGAATTGCAGGACACATTGATCATCGACACTTCGAATGCACTCTTGTTCACATTGGGTGCCCCGTTCTAGAGATAGGTGTGGCTCCCAGAGGTGGGACCTGCACCTATTTGATGATGGTGGCATATCCTAGCGATATGCCACCAATGTGTGAAGTGACACAACTCCTTTAGTTCTGAAGATGTAACACATTGACTTAGAAAAGCATGAGACTTTGGAAGACATTATAGCCGATATTTCGGAAGACTTTCATTTCATTCACCGGACTTTGGCGTGATTATTTACATGGATCCTTAACATATGGCGATATAGTATTATATCCAAAAATAAGTCGGTCTTCTTGCAGCCCAATAACTCTTCCTTCATGTCAGTCTTTACCGCAAAACCAGGAAACTTTTACAGATGGAATCTATGGGAGCTCCTAGAATAGGCCATCTCTTCTTGACCATTAAAAACAGCACATATTTGGACTGATCACAGCAGTCCTGGAGATAAGTGGACATATTTCGTCTGGGGTTATATTTAGGCTTCCCGTCCATTCCACAGTATGCCGTACCATAAGGATCACTTATTCGTCTCCTGCGGCAGTTTTCTTATCACACTCGACCTTCGTGACTTTATGTGACAGGGGATAAACACGGCGCACAAACAGTAGAGCGGCCGCTGTGTACTCAGTAAATACTGGCTGCATATGGCCGTCTCACACAGGACGCCTCATTTCCCTGCTGCCTGGGACGATCCTCACTATTCCTAACCACAAAGATGAATAAACAAATCAGATCCTATTCACATCCAGAACGGAGAGGAAGAACCGCGAGCTCCTGAACCTACAGGTCAATCCAGAGACACACGAATATTAAACCTACAGCCAACGACATTTTACATTCTGCACGTGTAACTGACTGTCAGATCTGTAAGGGACGATATGTAGGACGTACGAGGGAGTGATCCCAGAAGGAAGTTAATGAACCAGGAAGCGCAGCAGATACAGGATATTATCTATCATCATTAATGACTAACACATACAGTTGTTTTTTCTTCTTATGTAACGTGGAACATTCTTTAAACATCAGCTATTCATATTTATTCACTAATATTAACCTCTTCCCATATACAATTTAGCATGTTCCATGTTTGTACTATTTTTGCTGTGAGTCATATTTGTTTCTTTTTAGTCAATAACCAAAAGCTTTAGAGAGCTCAAAATGTACTAAAAACTAAACTTCTCCAACAAAGACTGCCTCCTATGTACAAGAATATAACTACTATAATACTGCCTCCTATGTACAAGAATATAACTACTATAATACTGCCTCCTATGTACAAGAATATAACTACTATAATACTGCTCCTATGTACAAGAATATAACTACTATAATACTGCCTCCTATGTACAAGAATATAACTACTATAATACTGCTCCTATGTACAAGAATATAACTACTATAATACTGCTCCTATGTACAAGAATATAACTACTATAATACTGCCTCCTATGTACAAGAATATAACTACTATAATACTGCTCCTATGTACAAGAATATAACTACTATAATACTGTCTATGTACAAGAATATAACTACTATAATACTGCCTCCTATGTACAATAATATAACTACTATAATACTGCCTCCTATGTACAATAATATAACTACTATAATACTGCTCCTATGTACAAGAATATAACTACTATAATACTGCCTCCTATGTACAAGAATATAACTACTATAATACTGCTCCTATGTACAAGAATATAACTACTATAATACTGCTCCTATGTACAAGAATATAACTACTATAATACTGCTCCTATGTACAAGAATATAACTACTATAATACTGTCTATGTACAAGAATATAACTACTATAATACTGCCTCCTATGTACAATAATATAACTACTATAATACTGCTCCTATGTACAAGAATATAACTACTATAATACTGCCTCCTATGTACAAGAATATAACTACTATAATACTGCCTCATATGTACAAGAATATAACTACTATAATACTGCTCCTATGTACAAGAATATAACTACTATAATACTGCTACAATGTACAAGAATATAACTACTATAATACTGCTCCTATGTACAAGAATATAGCTACTATAATACTGCTCCTATGTACAAGAATATAACTACTATAATACTGCTACAATGTACAAGAATATAACTACTATAATACTGCTCCTATGTACAAGAATATAGCTACTATAATACTGCTCCTATGTACAAGGATATAACTACTATAATACTGCTCCTATGTACAATGATATAACTACTATAATACTGCTCCTATGTACAAGAATATAACTACTATAATACTGCCTCCTATGTACAAGAATATAACTACTATAATACTGCTCCTATGTACAAGAATATACCTACTATAATACTGCTCCTATGTACAAGAATATAACTACTATAATACTGCCTCCTATGTACAAGACTATAACTACTATAATACTGCTCCTATATACAAGAATATAACTACTATAATACTGCTCCTATGTACAAGAATATACCTACTATAATACTGCTCCTATGTACAAGAATATAACTACTATAATACTGCCTCCTATGTACAAGAATATAACTACTATAATACTGCTCCTATGTACAAGAATATAACTACTATAATACTGCTCCTATGTACAAGAATATAACTACTATAATACTGCTCCTATGTACAAGAATATATATACTATAATACTGCTCCTATGTACAAGAATATAACTACTATAATACTGCCTCCTATGTACAAGAATATAACTACTATAATACTGCTCCTATGTACAAGAATATAACTACTATAATACTGCTCCTATGTACAAGAATATAACTACTATAATACTGCTCCTATGTACAAGAATATATCTACTATAATACTGCTCCTATGTACAAGAATATAACTTCTATAATACTGCTCCTATGTACAAGAATATAACTACTATAATACTGCCTCCTATGTACAAGAATATAACTACTATAATACTGCTCCTATGTACAAGAATATAACTACTATAATACTGCTCCTATGTACAAGAATATAACTACTATAATACTGCCTCCTATGTACAAGAATAAAACTACTATAATACTGCTCTGATGTACAAGTATATAACTACTATAATACTGCCTCCTATGTACAAGAATATAACTACTATAATACTGCCTCCTATGTACAAGAATATAATTACTATAATACTGCCTCCTATGTACAAGAATATAACTACTATAAGACTGCTCCTATGTATAAGAATATAACTACTATAATACTGCTCCTATGTACAAGAATACAACTACTATAATACTGCTCTGATGTACAAGAATATAACTACTATAATAATGCTCCCTATGTAAAAGAATATAACTACTATAATACTGCCTCCTATGTACAAGAATATAACTACTATAATACTGCCTCCTATGTACAAGAATATAACTACTATAATACTGCTCCTATGTACAAGAATATAACTACTATAATACTGCTCCTATGTACAAGAATACAACTACTATAATACTGCTCTGATGTACAAGAATATAACTACTATAATACTGCTCCCTATGTAAAAGAATATAACTACTATAATACTGTTCCTATGTACAAGAATATAACTACTATAATACTGTCTGCTATGTACAAGAATATAGCTACTATAATACTGCTCCTATGTACAAGAATATAACTACTATAATACTGCTCCTATGTACAAGAATATAACTACTATAATACTGCTCCTATGTACAAGAATATAACTACTATAATACTGCTCCTTTGTACAAGAATATAACTACTATAATACTGCTCCTATGTATAAGAATATAACTACTATAATACTGCTCCTATGTACAAGAATATAACTACTATAATACTGCTCCTATGTACAAGAGTATAACTACTATAATACTGCTCCTATGTACAGGAATATAACTACTATAATACTGCTCCTATGTACAATAATATTACTACTATAATACTGCCTCCTATATACTAGAATATAACTACTATAATACTGCCCTCTATGTACAAGAATATAACTACTATAATACTGCTCCTATGTACAAGACTATAAATACTATAATACTGCCTTCTATGTACAAGAATATAACTACTATAATACTGCTCCTATGTACAAGAATATAACTACTATAATACTGCTCCTATGTACAAGAATATAACTACTATAATACTGCTCCTATGTACAAGAATATAACTACTATAATACTGCCTCCTATGTACAAGAATATAACTACTATAATACTGCTCCTATGTACAAGAATATAACTACTATAATACTGCTCCTATGTACAAGAATATAACTACTATAATACTGCTCCTATGTAGAGGAATATAACTACTATAATACTGCTCCTATGTACAAGAATATAACTACTATAATACTGCCTCCTATGTACAAGACTATAACTACTATAATACTGCTCCTATGTACAAGACTATAACTACTATAATACTGCTCCTATGTACAAGAATATAACTACTATAATACTGCTCCTATGTACAAGAATATAACTACTATAATACTGCTCCTATGTACAAGAATATAACTACTATAATACTGCTCCTATGTACAAGAATATAACTACTATAATACTGCTCCTATGTACAAGAATATAACTACTATAATACTGCTCCTATGTACAAGAATATAACTACTATTATACTGCTCCTATGTACAAGAATATAACTGCTATAATACTGCTCCTATGTACAAGAATATAACTACTATAATACTGCTCCTATGTACAAGAATATAACTACTATAATACTGCCTCCTATGTACAAGAATATAACTACTATAATACTGCTCCCTATGTAAAAGAATATAACTACTATAATACTGCCTCCTATGTACAAGAATATAACTACTATAATACTGCCTCCTATGTACAAGAATATAACTACTATAATACTGCCTCCTATGTACAAGGATATAACTACTATAATACTGCCTACTATGTACAAGAATATAACTACTATAATACTGCTCCTATCTACAAGAATATAACTACTATAATACTGCTCCTATGTACAAGAATATAACTACTATAATACTGCTCCTATGTACAAGAATATAACTACTATAATACTGCTCCTATGTACAAGAATATAACTACTATAATACTGCTCCTATGTACAAGAATATAACTACTATAATACTGCTCCTATGTACAAGAATATAACTACTATAATACTGCTCCTATGTACAAGAATATAACTACTATAATACTGCCTCCTATGTACAAGAATATAACTGCTATAATACTGCTCCTATGTACAAGAATATAACTACTATAATACTGCTCCTATGTACAAGAATATATCTACTATAATACTGCCTCCTATGTACAAGAATATAACTACTATAATACTGCTCCTATGTACAAGACTATAACTACTATAATACTGCTCCTATGTACAAGAATATAACTACTATAATACTGCTCCTATGTACAAGAATATAACTACTATAATACTGCTCCTATGTACAAGAATATAACTACTATAATACTGCCTCCTATGTACAAGAATATAACTACTATAATACTGCCTCCTATGTACAAGAATATAACTACTATAATACTGCTCCTATGTACAAGAATATAACTACTATAATACTGCTCCTATGTACAAGAATATAACTACTATAATACTGCTCCTATGTACAAGAATATAACTACTATAATACTGCTCCTATGTACAAGAATATAACTACTATAATACTGCTCCTATGTACAAGAATATAACTACTATAATACTGCTCCTATGTACAAGAATATAACTACTATAATACTGCTCCTATGTACAAGAATATAACTACTATAATACTGCCTACTATGTACAAGAATATAACTACTATAATACTGCTCCTATCTACAAGAATATAACTACTATAATACTGCTCCTATGTACAAGAATATAACTACTATAATACTGCTCCTATGTACAAGAATATAACTACTATAATACTGCTCCTATGTACAAGAATATAACTACTATAATACTGCTCCTATGTACAAGAATATAACTACTATAATACTGCTCCTATGTACAAGAATATAACTACTATAATACTGCTCCTATGTACAAGAATATAACTACTATAATACTGCCTCCTATGTACAAGAATATAACTGCTATAATACTGCTCCTATGTACAAGAATATATCTACTATAATACTGCCTCCTATGTACAAGAATATAACTACTATAATACTGCTCCTATGTACAAGACTATAACTACTATAATACTGCTCCTATGTATAAGAATATAACTACTATAATACTGCTCCTATGTACAAGAATATAACTACTATAATACTGCTCCTATGTACAAGAATATAACTACTATAATACTGCCTCCTATGTACAAGAATATAACTACTATAATACTGCTCCTATGTACAAGAATATAACTACTATAATACTGCCTCCTATGTACAAGAATATAACTACTATAATACTGCTCCTATATACAAGATTATAACTACTATAATACTGCCTCCTATGTACAAGAATATAACTACTATAATACTGCTCCTATGTACAAAAATATATCTACTATACTACTGCTCCTATGTACAAGAATATAACTACTATAATACTGCTCCTATGTACAAGAATATAACTACTATAATACTGCCTCCTATGTACAAGAATATAACTACTATAATACTACCTCCTATGTACAAGAATATAACTACTATAATACTGCCTCCTATGTACAAGAATATAACTACTATAATACTGACCCCTATGTACAAGAATATAACTACTATAATACTGCTCCTATGTACAAGAATATAACTACTATAATACTGCTCCTGTGTACAAGAATATAACTACTATAATACTGCCTCCTATGTACAAGAATATAACTACTAGAATACTGCTCCAATGTACAAGAATATAGCTACTATAATACTGCTCCTATATACAAGAATATAACTACTATAATACTGCTCCTATGTACAAGAATATAACTACTATAATACTGCTCCTATGTACAAGAATATAACTACTATAATACTGCTCCTATGTACAAGAATATAGCTACTATAATACTGCTCCTATGTACAAGAATATAACTACTATAATACTGCTCCTATGTACAGGAATATAACTACTATAATACTGCTCCTATGTACAAGAATATAACTACTATAATACTGCTC
Organism: Bufo bufo; assembly: GCF_905171765.1. Classification (NCBI taxonomy): domain Eukaryota; kingdom Metazoa; phylum Chordata; class Amphibia; order Anura; family Bufonidae; genus Bufo; species Bufo bufo. The sequence continues at coordinate 33,357,425 of NC_053392.1, read as the reverse complement.
CTATGTACAAGAATATAACTACTATAATACTGCCTCCTATGTACAAGAATATAACTACTATAATACTGCTCCTATGTACAAGAATATATCTACTATACTACTGCTCCTATGTACAAGAATATAGCTACTATAATACTGCTCCTATGTACAAGAATATAACTACTATAATACTGCCTCCTATGTACAAGAATATAACTACTAGAATACTGCTCCTATGTACAAGAATATAGCTACTATAATACTGCTCCTATGTACAAGAATATAACTACTATAATACTGCTCCTATGTACAAGAATATAACTACTATAATACTGCTCCTATGTACAAGAATATAACTACTATAATACTGCTCCTATGTACAAGAATATAACTACTATAATACTGCTCCTATGTACAAGAATATAACTACTATAATACTGCTCCTATGTACAGGAATATAACTACTATAATACTGCTCCTATGTACAAGACTATAACTACAATAATACTGCTCCTATGTACAAGAAATATAACTACTATAATACTGCTCCTATGTACAGTAATATATCTACTATAATACTGCTTCTATGTACAAGAATATAACTACTATAATACTGCTCCTGTGTACAAGAATATAACTACTATAATACTGCTCCTATGTACAAGAATATAACTACTATAATACTGCTCCTATGTACAGTAATATATCTACTATAATACTGCCTCCTATGTACAAGAATATAACTACTATAATACTGCTCCTGTGTACAAGAATATAACTACTATAATACTGCTCCTATGTACAAGAATATAACTACTATAATACTGCTCCTATGTACAAGAATATAACTACTATAATACTGCCTCCTATGTACAAGAATATAACTACTAGAATACTGCTCCTATGTACAAGAATATAGCTACTATAATACTGCTCCTATGTACAAGAATATAACTACTATAATACTGCTCCTATGTACAAGAATATAACTACTATAATACTGCTCCTATGTACAAGAATATAACTACTATAATACTGCTCCTATGTACAAGAATATAACTACTATAATACTGCTCCTATGTACAAGAATATAACTACTATAATACTGCTTCTATGTACAAGAATATAACTACTATAATACTGCTCCTATGTACAAGAATATAACTACTATAATACTGCTCCTATGTACAAGAATATAACTACTATAATACTGCTCCTATGTACAAGAATATAACTACTATAATACTGCTTCCTGTGTACAAGAATATAACTACTATAATACTGCTCCTATGTACAGGAATATAACTACTATAATACTGCTCCTATGTACAAGAATATAACTACTATAATACTGCCTCCTAGCTGTGAGGACGTGTGTCAGTAGCTCTCCTGAGGCTTTGGATGTCTGGAGAAAGCCCAGGGCGGGGCCACTCTGGGTGGGGATGCTCCTCAAGCAAGGCCCAGGCTTCAAGGCCTATTCTGGGAAATAATTCCCAGACCTCTCACTCCATGGATAATTATCCAAAAGTTTCTTTGGAAGGAAGGAATGTTCCGAGTGTTGCCAGTCCCAGTGCAGCAGGAAGCAAAGATGAAAAGAAAATGTTGGAAGTAAAGAAGGAGACATCAGTAAGTAAGAGCATGGCCGCAGGTGTGCAATCCACCCCACCCGCAGGCAGACAGAGGAGAACATCCCTGGAGAAGCAGACCATGCAGGAGAACCTGCAACAGCCTGTCCTGATACGGTCTGACCGCACAAGTTACGGGAGTGGGAACAGCGCAAAAGTCGCCAACACGACAGATGAGACCAGAGGGAATACTGAAGGAAGGCTTCATGGGGCCACAAGTGCAGTCACTGGGAAGAACCAGGGGCCCAGTCCCCAATCTGGAGATAGTGACCTCGCAGCAGTGACCACGGCTGCACCAAGTCCAGTGCAAGGACCAAGCAGAGGGACGCCTGTAAGGAGCCATTCTGTGAGTACACAACCCCCCAATACTCAGCGTGCACCAGAACTATGTCTGGCCGAGCGGATCCCAGCTCTGGTCAAGAGACTAGAGACATTAAAAAAGACAAAACTACAGCTGCAGAAACAGATAGATTGTGTCTATAAGCTAAAGGCAGCAAACCCCAACAATCAGGTTGTCCACGACAAGAAGCTGAGCTCCCTCGCTGTGCAGCTCGCTGACACTGTGCAGGACATGGAGGCTGTACTGGAGCAGATGGGACCAGTCGCTGAGTCCTTCAGGAACCAGCATAGACTTGAGGGACATGGGGGAAGACCTGCGCCAGAACCATCTCCATCTAAACCCAAGTCTCCAACCTGTCCAGATGACACCCAGCAGGCCTGTGCAAGACCAGTCCTCAGACCAGCCAGCTTCCCTTTTGAGAAAGGGAATTTGTACAGAGAAGTGGGAGAAAGTGTCCAGCAACAGCAAAGACCTGCAGAGACTCCTCAAAAGGTACCACAAGTCCCAGCGGTTTGTATTGTGAAGCAGAACAAGCCAGAAGGTAACTCTGCAGTAGCAGTGCAGTCACCACAAGCCCTGGGGGGCAGTAGAGAGCAGCAGGACTGTGGGCTCTCGCCTGAAGGTAACTCTGCAGTAGCAGTGCAGTCACCACAAGCCCTGGGGGGCAGTAGAGAGCAGCAGGACTGTGGGCTCTCGCCTGAAGGTAACTCTGCAGTAGCAGTGCAGTCACCACAAGCCCTGGGGGGCAGTAGAGAGCAGCAGGACTGTGGACTCTCGCCTGAAGGTAACTCTGCAGTAGCAGTGCAGTCACCACAAGCCCTGGGGGGCAGTAGAGAGCAGCAGGACTGTGGGCTCTTGCCTGAAGGCAGAAGTGCAGCAGAGAGCTCACAGGTCATGGCTCAGCAGGACTGTCGGGGCTCTGTAGAGCAGGATCATACTGCTAGTGACTGCACTGATATGAATGTATGTGATGTTACTGATGATGTTTCTGCAGAGGGGAGCGCTTCACAGTCTGTGTGGGATTTGGGGTCATCTCTAGAGTCAGGTCCACCATTAGATCAGCCTTCAGAGGCTTGTGACCCGCAGAGTATTGAGGATGATGGTGGGGAGGGGGCTGTACAGTCTGATGCACAGCACTTCCCCCCTTTAGTTACACCAGAAGTGTCAGACCCCCATAGTGCAGGCGGTCAGCAGCCACCACAGCGCCCCCAAGTACAGCAGGAGGGTGGAACTGGTGGTGTCTCCTCTGGTAATGCCTGGAGCCGTGGGTCACCATCCTTCAGGTCTAATGTGAACTATACAGGTCAGGCTTTTAAGAGGAGGAACGTGGTCAGGTTCAGACATAGAGGGGCCAAGGAGGAGATGCCCGACAGGAGGTTTGTGGTCCGTGAACTTCTGTGCCACCAAATGGGTTTCCTGCCATCTAACATCCTGGCAGTGATAAACCTTCCTGACAGGCAGGGGTATGACGTCAGCTTTAAACTCATGTCTGACCTGGACTGCTTCTGGGCTCATTTCGCCCGGGTGAGAGATGCTGATGGCTGGAATAAGTTCAGCCTCATCCCCATCTCTAGACCAGACACAGCAAACGTCACCATAATATTCTGGAACGAGTCAGTACCACACCAGGATATTGTTGTGTGGCTAAAAAGACACTGTGACCTAATGTCAGATCTGACCAAGGCCAGGGACGAGGATGGCATATGGACTGGGGGGTGGAAGGTCCTGGTAAAGTTACGGCAGGTTAACAACATCACCCAACATCTGCCCAACTCATTCTTTATTGGCCGGGAGAAAGGGGTATGCTTCTATGCGGGTCAGCCTAGAAAATGTTTTAAATGCGGAAAGGCCGGTCATATTGCGAGTGTGTGCACCCTGGTAAAATGTAATTTATGCGGGGAGATCGGCCATGTCAGCGCCACCTGCCAGAACATCAGGTGTAACCTCTGTGGTAGGATCGGTCACTCGCACAGGGACTGTCCAGACGCCTGGCATAATGTTTGTAAGGACTTCCCTGATGAGGACTTGCTGGAAGTGGCAGATGACCTAGAGGAGGAGACGCTGTTGTCAGGGTCAGCAGTGACACCGCCCGAGCCTCAGCACAATATGGGTGACAATATGGGTGACATAGTGCCTGACCAGTCCCAGCCAGGAGACACTGAGGGGAACGGGGAGGTCACTGAGCAGGTTGTGGGCATGTCGTCTTCTGCCCCTGCATCAATAAATCCGCAGAAGAAACGGAAGAAGGACAAAACCAGCCGTAAGCCTGAGGGGGAATGGACCACTGTCCAAAAACCTTCCAAAAAGAAAGTAGACCCCGGGTCAGGTGTCATGACTATTACAAATAGGTACGGTGTCCTATCAGAGTCAGACGCTGAGGAAGAGATGGAGAGAGAGTTAAAGAGGGTGGTAGATGAATTTAATGAGGACCAAGAGGGCGATCCCCCCACAAAAAGGAAACCCCCGCGAGCTAAACGTCTGTCCGAATCAGACATGGAGACAGGTGGTCGGCAGGTGGACTCAGACTCAGATCTATGATGATGGGGCGAATATCTCTGCTACTTGTGCTTTGCTTTGCTTTGATGGCTGACTTTACCCTTAAAGTGTTCTCCAGTAATGTGAACAGTGTCAGAGTGAGGAGGACCAGGCATGCGGTTTATGAACATTTAAGGTCTCTTGATGCTGATGTCTTTTTCTTACAAGAGACACGTTTGAATACTTTAGGACTCTTACGGGAAGCCGAGCGTGAATGGCGGTCTGGTCCATCCTTTTGGTCACTGGCTGTAGAACCAAGTGCCGGGGTCTCTATCCTCTTTAACACCAATGATGTAACTATACATAGGTTGACAGAGGTATTGATGGGAAGGTGCCTAATTCTGGAAGTTACTATTCGGGGTAGGAGGCTCCGTCTTATAAATATCTATGGTTCGCAGACAGTGACTGAAAGGGTTAACCTTTATAATGAAGTGAAGCCATATCTCTTCACATCTATCCCTGTCATCATGGCTGGAGATTTCAATGCCACCAGGACATCTTGTGACAGGACCTCTAATAGGCCTCTTACCAGAGACTCCAAGGTCCTAAACAGAATTATTCAACAGGCCGGGTTGTCAGATGTGTTTGTACAAGAATATAACTACTATAATACTGCCTCCTATGTGCAAGAATATAACTACTATAATACTGCTCCTGTGTACAAGAATATAACTACTATAATACTGCCTCCTATGTACAAGAATATAACTACTATAATACTGTCTGCTATGTACAAGAATATATCTACTATAATACTGCTCATATGTACAAGAATATAACTACTATAATACTGCTCCTATGTACAAGAATATAACTACTATAATACTGCCTCCTATGTACAAGAATATAACTACTATAATACTGCCTCCTATGTACAAGAATATAACTACTATAATACTGCTCCTATGTACAAGAATATAACTACTATAATACTGCTCCTGTGTACAAGAATATAACTACTATAATACTGCTCCTGTGTATAAGAATATAACTACTATAATACTGCTCCTGTGTACAAGAATATAACTACTATAATACTGCTCCTATGTACAAGAATATAACTACTATAATACTGCTCCTATGTACAATATTATAACTACTATAATACTGCTCCTATGTACAAGAATATAACTACTATAATACTGCTCCTATGTACAAGAATATAACTACTATAATACTGCTCCTATGTACAAGAATATAACTACTATAATACTACTCCTATGTACAAGAATATAACTACTATAATACTGCTCCTATGTACAAGAATATAACTATTATAATACTGCTCCTGTGTACAAGAATATAACTACTATAATACTGCTCCTATGTACAAGAATATAACTACTATAATACTGCTCCTATGTACAAGAATATAACTACTATAATACTGCCTCCTATGTACAAGAATATAACTACTATAATACTGCTCCTATGTACAAGAATATAACTACTATAATACTGCTCCTATGTACAAGAATATAACTACTATAATACTGCATCCTATGTACAAGAATATAACTACTATAATACTGCTCCTATGTACAAGAATATAACTACTATAATACTGCTCCTATGTACAAGAATATAACTACTATAATACTGCTCCTATGTACAAGAATATAACTACTATAATACTGCTCCTATGTACAAGAATATAACTACTATAATACTGCTCCTATGTACAAGATTATAACTACTATAATACTGCTCCTATGTACAAGAATATAACTACTATAATACTGCTCCTATGTACAAGAATATAACTACTATAATACTGCTCCTATGTACAAGAATATAACTACTATAATACTGCTCCTATGTACAAGAATATAACTACTATAATACTGTTCCTATGTACAAGAATATAACTACTATAATACTGCCTCCTATGTACAAGAATATAACTACTATAATACTGCTCCTATGTACAAGAATATAACTACTATAATACTGCTCCTATGTACAAGAATATAACTACTATAATACTGTTCCTATGTACAAGAATATAACTACTATAATACTGCTCCTATGTACAAGAATATAACTCCTATAATACTGCCTCCTATGTACAAGAATATAACTACTATAATACTGCTCCTATGTACAAGACTATAACTACTATAATACTGCCTCCTATGTACAAGTATATAACTACTATAATACTGCTCCTATGTACAAGAATATAACTGCTATAATACTGCTCCTATGTACAAGAATATAACTACTATAATACTGCCTCCTATGTACAAGTATATAACTACTATAATACTGCTGTTATGTACAAGAATATAACTACTATAATACTGCCTCCTATGTACAAGTATATAACTACTATAATACTGCTGTTATGTACAAGAATATAACTACTATAATACTGCTCCAATGTACAAGAATATTACTACTATAATACTGCTCCTGTGTACAAGAATATAACTCCTATAATACTGCTCCTATGTACAAGAATATAACTGCTATAATACTGCTCCTATGTACAAGAATATAACTGCTATAATACTGCCCCTATGTACAAGAATATAACTACTATAATACTGCTCCTATGTACAAGAATATAACTACTATAATACTGCTCCTATGTACAAGAATATAACTACTATAATACTGCTCCTATGTACAAGAATATAACTACTATAATACTGCTCCTGTGTACAAGAATATAACTACTATAATACTGCTCCTGTGTACAAGAATATAACTACTATAATACTGCTCCTATGTACAAGAATATAACTACTATAATACTGCTCCTATGTACAAGAATATAACTACTATAATACTGCCTCCTATGTACAAGAATATAACTACTATAATACTGCTCCTATGTACAAGAATATAACTACTATAATACTGCTCCTATGTACAAGAATATAACTACTATAATACTGCATCCTATGTACAAGAATATAACTACTATAATACTGCTCCTATGTACAAGAATATAACTACTATATTACTGCTCCTATGTACAAGAATATAACTACTATAATACTGTTCCTATGTACAAGAATATAACTACTATAATACTGCCTCCTATGTACAAGAATATAACTACTATAATACTGCTCCTATGTACAAGAATATAACTACTATAATACTGCTCCTATGTACAAGAATATAACTACTATAATACTGCTCCTATGTACAAGATTATAACTACTATAATACTGCTCCTATGTACAAGAATATAACTACTATAATACTGCTCCTATGTACAAGAATATAACTACTATAATACTGCTCCTATGTACAAGAATATAACTACTATAATACTGTTCCTATGTACAAGAATATAACTACTATAATACTGCCTCCTATGTACAAGAATATAACTACTATAATACTGCTCCTATGTACAAGAATATAACTACTATAATACTGCCTCCTATGTACAAGAATATAACTACTATAATACTGCTCCTATGTACAAGAATATAACTACTATAATACTGCTCCTATGTACAAGAATATAACTACTATAATACTGTTCCTATGTACAAGAATATAACTACTATAATACTGCTCCTATGTACAAGACTATAACTACTATAATACTGCTCCTATGTACAAGAATATAACTCCTATAATACTGCTCCTATGTACAAGAATATAACTGCTATAATACTGCCTCCTATGTACAAGAATATAACTACTATAATACTGCTCCTATGTACAAGAATATAACTACTATAATACTGCTCCTATGTACAAGAATATAACTACTATAATACTGCTCCTATGTACAAGAATATAACTCCTATAATACTGCTCCTATGTACAAGAATATAACTGCTATAATACTGCCCCTATGTACAAGAATATAACTACTATAATACTGCTCCTATGTACAAGAATATAACTACTATAATACTGCTCCTATGTACAAGAATATAACTACTATAATACTGCTCCTATGTACAAGTATATAACTACTATAATACTGCCTCCGATGTACAAGAATATAACTACTATAATACTGCTCCTATGTACAAGTATATAACTACTATAATACTGCCTCCTATGTACAAGAATATAACTACTGTAATACTGCTCATGTGTACAAGAATATAACTACTATAATACTGCTCCTATGTACAAGAATATAACTACTGTAATACTGCTCCTATGTATAAGAATATAACTACTATAATACTGCCCCTATGTACAAGAATATAACTACTATAATACTGCCTCCTATGTACAAGAATATAACTACTATAATACTGCCTCCTATGTACAAGAATATAACTACTATAATACTGCCTCCTATGTACAAGAATATAACTACTATAATACTGCCTCCTATGTACAAGAATATAACTACTATAATACTGCCTCCTATGTACAAGAATATAACTACTATAATACTGCCTCCTATGTACAAGAATATAACTACTATAATACTGCCTCCTATGTACAAGAATATAACTACTATAATACTGCCTCCTATGTACAAGAATATAACTACTATAATACTGCCTCCTATGTACAAGAATATAACTACTATAATACTGCTCCCTATGTACAAGAATATAACTACTATAATACTGCTCCCTATGTACAAGAATATAACTACTATAATACTGCTCCTATGTACAAGAATATAACTACTATAATACTGCTCCTGTGTACAAGAATATAACTACTATAATACTGCTCCTATGTACAAGAATATAACTACTATAATACTGCTCCTGTGTACAAGAATATAACTACTATAATACTGCTCCTATGTACAAGAATATAACTACTATAATACTGCTCCTATGTACAAGAATATAACTACTATAATACTGCCTCCTATGTACAAGAATATAACTACTATGGGGCGGAGCCTGGCTGTGTAGCTGGATGGCTGCAAGTTGCTGAGCTCCTCATCCTTACCGGCGAATTAACCCTTTTAAGAAGCTTACAGCACCGCTCTGATGGGCAAAACGGGCAAGGATCGATCCAAGGATCAAGCGGATCCTACCCCTGTGAGATCCAGACAGCCTGATATGGATCATTACTTAAAAAAGCATGTGAAGCTTAGGTCGACTGAGACCCCCAAGATGGCGCTTGCTCCGGCCCAGGCATCTGACATGGAGGAAGACACAGATGGCGGCAGTGTCTCGGATGCCTCCACCTGCAAATCGAGGAGGCAGAGGGGCTCATTCACAAAAGCGGCACTCCTGGAGGTGCTTAATTCAGCTTTAGCTCCGATAAAAAGGGATTTATCAGAAATCAAAGAAGACCTCCGGAGTATGGGTCACCGGGTGTCGGACCTGGAAGGCGCGCAGGAGGCGGCTCTCCAGAGGGAAGAAAAAGCTTACAAAGCGATCAACTCCCACACTGACCTGCTTAATGAAGCGCTCCTGAGAGTCGAGGATCAGGAGAACCGGAGCCGCAGGAGGAATCTGAGGATTCGCGGGCTCCCAGAATCATTCGCCAGTGAAGCGCTGGAGAAAGTGGCGCATGAGATATTCACTGACCTGCTGGGGCCTGAGAGAGCGGATCGGATAGTGATTGAACGGATTCACCGTGCGCTGAGGCCTAAACCGAAGAATACAGATCCTCCACGTGATGTCATCTGCGGCCTCCTCAGTTTCATAGATACCGCAGCACTCATGAGAGCCGGCAGAGAGAAGGAACAGCTGCAGTATGGAGGTATGCCGATTATGTTTTTCCAGGATCTGGCCCCGTCCACGTTAGCTAAACGGCGCATCCTTAAGCCGCTCCTGGATGCCCTTAGAGCTGCAGCTACACCGTTCCGGTGGCTTTATCCGTTCGGGATCGCGGTCCTCAAAAACGGACGTCAGATTTCCATCCGCTCGCCGAGAGATCTACAAGCCAGTTGGGCCCAGCTGGGGTTAAGCCCGATTGAAATCCCGTCGTGGATGCCGGCCGACATGGAGGATCCACCTCTCCCGCCACCCCAGGCGGCTGAATGGCGCCCTGTCTATAATAAAAGGTCGCCCAGGGCTAGGGCTGAAAAGTCTGACCACCCTCCTACCTGAGCATAGAAGATGTCTGAGGAGTTTTCTGTTTTGTTCCTGCTCTAATCGAAGTCCCTGGGACTAAGTGCCTGATGGTGAAGTGAGCTGGAGCCTTTCTGTTCCCTGAGGGCTTCAGGCCTGATTACAGGCCAGTCATGTCCGCCTGTTGCGGAGAATATTGTCTCAGCGTGCAGTTATAGTCTACCTGGTTCCAGACTCTCTTCGGGTTCATTTGAAGTTCTGGACCTTGCCTGTTCCCTGCTCATTTCTTAATATGCAGGGGTTAACCCGGTGTTACCTTTGGGTCACCCCCTTTTCTTTGTGAGATGGCCAGTAAATGGCCCTCTATAGCTCTGCGGGACCCCCCACCTGACATACCCCGGCTGGTAGCCGTGATGAGAAAGGGTCGTATGGTCAGGTGCTCAGCAGAGCTCTCTATGCAGAATATATTTGCACTACTGTTCAATGTCTTACCTGTTTGTCTCCCCTCCTTTCCTCTTGTGTCTTCCCCCCCCTCCCATCCTCCATCAGATGTCATATATTGCATATTCAGATGCTGATTGTCTGCTTTCTATTTCAGAATGTCGTCTATTGTGATTTCATCCTTTAACACCCGGGGAATGAACGAGCCTTGCAAGCGGTCCCAAATCCTGGCCCTTTTACAGAGGGATAAAGTGTCTGTAGCATTCTTTCAGGAAACCCATTTCCGAGAGGGTAAGACCCCCAAATTGCCCCCCAAAAGATTTTCTCAATGGTTCCACAGCACGTATAGTTCGGCTAGCAGGGGTGTCAGCATAGCGATCCACAAGCAGCTCCCCTTTAAGCACTCTGCCGTCTCTGCAGACCCTGAGGGTCGTTACCTGTTTGTTAAGGGCACTATCGCTGACACTCCTGTTACCCTGGCAACTGTATATGCTCCTAACAGAGGGCAGGTTGCTTGACTCGTTCAGACCCTAGGCCTATTGTCCTCCTTCAAGGAGGGAATGGTTATTTTGGGAGGTGATTTTAATGTTACCCTTGATCCTGCATTGGATTCTTCTAATGGGAAGTCTGCCATTACACACGTTCGCTTGCGACGCCTTAAGCTTGCCCTACAGAGGTTGGGAGTCCTAGATATCTGGCGTACCACAAACCCCACTGGTAGGGACTTCTCCTTTTATTCGGCTGCTAAATTGTCCTATCACAGATTAGACTATCTATTTCTATCTAAATCCTGTACTAACAGAGTTATCAAATCCCACATAGGGAACATCACCCTGTCTGACCACGCTCCGGTATTTTTGAATATGTCTCTGCAGGACCTCCCAAAGAGGGAATGGAATTGGCGCACCAATGAGACCATCATCTCAGACCCCTTCCATGCTGCTAAATTATCTTCTATCATAACGGATTTCTTCACATCTAACACTTCAGGTCCTGATGCTCCCTCCCCTTATATTATCTGGGAAACCCATAAAGCGGTCCTGAGAGGAGAACTAATAGCCTTGGGTGCCCACGTTAAAAAACAGCGGGATCAGGCTGTGGCGACACTTCTCTCCCAGATTCAGGCTCTAGAGCTAACACACAAGTCCTCCCAGGCCCTTAGCTGTGCCTTGGAGCTCTCTGAAGCCCGCACTAAACTCAAGAACCTGCTAAATGTCACGTCAGCTAAGCTTTTACTAAGAGCCAAATTCCGTTCATATGCGCACGGAGACAAAGGGAATAGGCTAATGTCCGCTTTGGTGAAGAAGCAGAAAACTGACTCATTTATAGCTGCAGTTAAAGATGACAAAGGCGTCCTTCATAAAGGGACCCCAGACATAGCAAAGTCCTTCTGTGCCTTCTATAGGGACCTATACAACCTTAAAACACCAGATAATATGTCTCCAGCTCAGTTAGGTGAAGCTTCTGAGAAATTTCTCTCCTCCCTCCAGTTACCTACTATTACCCCAGCTCAGTCAGCCCAGCTCTTATCTCCTATTACTGATGCCGAAATTGGTAAGGTTCTCTCCTCTATACCTTCAGAGAAAAACCCAGGCCCCGATGGTTTTACCATCTCTTATTACAAAACCTTTAAGCAGACCCTAATCCCCCATTTTAACACCCTATGCAATTACTTACTCCAAGGGGGTTCTCTCCCTCCCCAATCGCTTTCAGCCCATATCACGGTAATTCATAAGGAGAATAAGGACCCCCTAAATTGCGGGAGTTACCGCCCTATCTCGCTTCTAAATACTGATGTGAAGTGGTGGGCCAAGATTTTGGCTCAACGGATTCAGGCGGTTCTCCCTGGCATTATCAACGAGGAGCAGGTGGGGTTCGTCTCTGGCAGACAGGGGAGTGAGAATACGGTCCGTGTCATACAATTGATCACGCATGCTCGTCAGCACTCAATACCTTTAGCTCTTCTCAGTACAGATGCAGAGAAGGCCTTTGACAGGATCAGCTGGCAATTTATGTCTCGGGCACTGTCGAAGTTCGGCCTTCCGGACCAATTCATCCAATCCATTTTCTCACTTTACTCGCTCCCCTCTGCCAGGATACGGATTAATGGAACACTCTCTCCAGCTTTTCCCATTACTAATGGGACACGACAGGGGTGCCCACTCTCACCTGCCCTCTTTGTTATTGTCATGGAGACCCTGTTGGCCAGGATCAGGCAAGATCCGGACATTGAAGGAATCACCCTGGGGTCGCATACCCATCTGACGGCTGCTTTTGCAGACAATCTTTTCATAACGTCCAACCCTCTAACCTCTTTCCCCAGACTTCAAGCCCTTTTTGAAGAATATGGAACGGTCTCAAATTTTAAGATTAACTATAATAAGTCACAGGCCCTGAATATTTCTTGTCCACCCGCTACTGTAGAAACGCTCAAATGTTCCGCTGCTTTTTCGTGGTCCCCTAAGTCAATCCCTTTTCTGGGTACCCATATTTCAGCAAAGCCAGAGGATCTTTTCGAGTTAAATTATGTCCCTTTACTGAAATCCATTAGGTCACACTTACACTCTTTAAAACTTCCGTTTATTTCATGGATTGGACGGAAAAACTTCATTAAAGCTTTTATTGTCCCCAGACTGCTTTATCTCATCCAAACACTCCCCATCTGGCTGCCCCATTCCTTCTTTGTGGAGGTCCGCAGAGTCATCTCAACCTTTGTATGGTCGGGAGGGTCCCCCAGATTAGCTTATGCCACTCTCACTCGGGAGAGAAGGTTGGGAGGCTTTGGCCTACCTGACATCTACTTTTATTACAAGGCTTTAATGCTAAACAGAGCTTTGAGCCTCATTTCCTGGCGCCCTCTTGGCCTTGTCTCCCGACTGGAGTATGATTTGCTTTCATATAGGGACAAGTTAGCTCTTTGGGGATTACGCAAATGTACTGCTAATAATAAGTATACCTCGCCCTTATGGAAAGGTTTGTTACTTGAATGGTCCAAATTGTACAAGTCCTCGGTCCTCAGGTTCCCAAGCTTGAGTCTTCCCTTAGATCTGCTTCAGGCATATATTCACCCTACCATCTCTGATCCATCAGGAATCTGGGCTATAATATCCAACCTGAAACTGGAAGACATCATGACTGCCTCAGGTGCTTTGAATTGGAGCAAAATATACGAGATCCCGAGGGTTCAAAGGGCTTCTTTCCTGGCGGTTATGGCTTTTAAGAAAGATTTGGCACTTTTGAAATCATTTCCTAGGCCTGTGGTAGATCCCTCATGGATAGAAGGGAAAATTTCTAATGCCCTTCGCCCCAAGAAACCTCTCTCCACATTTTACAAGGAGCTACTTTCCTCTGCACCTCCAGACCTGTGGTTCCTTGCAGCCTGGGAAAAGGAGTTGTCCATGACTCTATCGGAGCCTGAAAAAGCGTTCATCCTCACACACTCACATGGTTTCAACCGTTGTATTAAAATTCAGGCTAACTCTTATAAATTACTTACAAGATGGTATAAGACACCAGAATTCCTTCACAAGCTTAATCCCGCTATCCCAAACGGTTGCTGGAGGTGTGGAGGAGGTATTGGCTCTTTATCTCATATTTGGTGGAGTTGCGGAAAAATTAAACCATTTTGGGTGGAAGTAGAAGCAGCTATAAACAAGATATGTAATACCCAGACTACCTTAGATGCAAAACTCCTGTTGCTCTGGTGCCCAAATAGCACGCTCACCCCTTCAAAGTATAATCTACAAACCATGCTTATTACAGCAGCTCGACTGCTGATCCCCCTACTGTGGAAGAATGAGTCAGCCCCATCGTTCTTGATGTGGACCGAGAAAGTTGATCAAATATATCGGTTTGAAGAGTTGGCCCACTGGGAAAACCACTCTAGAGCAGTTTTTGTCAAAATATGGTCTTCTTGGAAGCTATACCGCAAATTCTAGGCTTAGATTTGTCTTAATTTAAGATTATGATTGACATCTAACTATCCCCCCCCTCCCCTCTTTCCCTCAATCCACCTTCCTTTGTCTTGTTATGTTTCCCTCATCAGTTATTTGTACACGCATTTCACTCTGCTATCTGAGTTGTATATGCAATCATTTTGAATACATTGTGTTTGCTGACTATGCACTTATCCAGCTGCGTCTGGACACGAGATGTATGTCTTTTTACACAACTTTGTACTTTTCTCAAATAAAAAGAAATTTGATAAAGAATATAACTACTATAATACTGCCTCCTATGTACAAGAACATAACTACTATAATACTGCTCCTATGTACAAGAATATAACTACTATAATACTGCTCCTATGTACAAGAACATAACTACTATAATACTGCTCCTATGAATAGAATAGTAGAGTAGAATATTACTGCTATAATGCGGCTGCTTTGTAGAGATTAATTCACTTGAGCAGGAAGGACTATTTTTCCATGTAGACTGGTCGCTTGGTTTTGCACCATCTTAGTGTCTGTCACTCAGGTGGTGGTCCTAGTCTGAATTTTTTGACCTCCTGGTTATGATTTTTCTGTAGTTATATTTGTAAGACTTTTGAAAACTTTTATTAGAAAATTCTATTATTTCTAGAAAGATCAGGAAAGCTGTAACCAGGCTGTAGAACAGGCCTCTTGTGTCAGTGGTTGGTCCCCGGGACCTGGATGTTCTTGTACATCCCATAAGTCATTGGTTGTCAGATCCTCTTTTATATAATGATCTGTTCGACCTTGAATCTTCCAGTATTTCCCGTCTGTGGTTTGCAGCTGAAAAGGGTCCAGAGGCCGAACGAGGAGAGTAAATATCCAAATATTCTGTGAAGAACAGTACTAGGCGGTGTTCAGTCTATCTATCTATCTACACTGCTCAAAAAAATAAAGGGAACACAAAAATAACACATCCTAGATCTGAGTTAATTAAATATTTTTCTGAAATACTTTGTTCTTTACATAGTTGAATGTGCTGACAACAAAATCACACAAAAATTAAAAAATGGAAATCAAATTTTTCAACCCATGGAGGTCTGGATTTGGAGTCACCCTCAAAATTAAAGTGGAAAAACACACTACAGGCTGATCCAACTTTGATGTAATGTCCTTAAAACAAGTCAAAATGAGGCTCAGTAGTGTGTGTGGCCTCCACGTGCCTGTATGACCTCCCTACAACACCTGTGCATGCTCCTGATGAGGTGGCGGACGGTCTCCTGAGGGATCTCCTCCCAGACCTGGACTAAAGCATCTGCCAACTCCTGGACAGTCTGTGGTGCAACGTGACGTTGGTGGATAGAGCGAGACATGATGTCCCAGATGTGCTCAATTGGATTCAGGTCTGGGGAATGGGCGGGCCAGTCCATAGCATCAATGCCTTTGTCTTGCAGGAACTGCTGACACACTCCAGCCACATGAGGTCTAGCATTGTCTTGCATTAGGAGGAACCCAGGGCCAACCGCACCAGCATATGGTCTTACAAGGGGTCTGAGGATCTCATCTCGGTACCTAATGGCAGTCAGGCTACCTCTCGCGAGCACATGGAGGGCTGTGCGGCCCTCCAAAGAAATGCCACCCCACACCATTACTGACCCAATGCCAAACCGGTCATGCTGGAGGATGTTGCAGGCAGCAGAATGTTCTCCACGGCGTCTCCAGACTCTGTCACATGTGCTCAGTGTGAACCTGCTTTCATCTGTGAAGAGCACAGGGCGCCAGTGGCGAATTTGCCAAACGTCCTGCACGGTGTTGGGCTGTAAGCACAACCCCCACCTGTGGACGTCTGGCCCCCATATCACCCTCATGGAGTCAGTTTCTGACCGTTTGAGCAGACACATGCACATTTGTGGCCTGCTGGAGGTCATTTTGCAGGGCTCTGGCAGTGCTCCTCCTGTTCCTCCTTGCACAAAGGCGGAGGTAGTGGTCCTGCTGCTGGGTTGTTGCCCTCCTACTTCTCCTGATGTACTGGCCTGTCTCCTGGTAGCACCTCCATGCTCTGGACACTACGCTGACAGACACAGCAAACCTTCTTGCCACAGCTCGCATTGATGTGCCATCCTGGATAAGCTGCACTACCTGAGCCACTTGTGTGGGTTGTAGACTCCGTCTCATGCTACAACTAGAGTGAAAGCACTGCCAGCATTCAAAAGTGACCAAAACATCAGCCAGGAAGCATAGGAACTGAGAAGTGGTCTGTGGTCACCACCTGCAGAACCACTCCTTTATTGGGGGTGTCTTGCTAATTGCCTATAATTTCCACCTGTTGTCTATCCCATTTGCACAACAGCATGTGAAATTGATTGTCACTCAGTGTTGCTTCCTAAGTGGACAGTTTGATTTCACAGAAGTGTGATTGACTTGGAGTTACATTGTGTTGTTTAAGTGTTCCCTTTATTTTTTTGAGCAGTGTATTTAAATGCTAAAAAACCTAGGTCTGAGCAGGTCGGTCCCCTAAATAATGGAAAAGGGGGGGTAGTCACTGAAGATAAGGAAAAGGCAGAGTTCCTAAATAGGTTTTTTAGCTCTGTATATACAAAAGAAGAGAATGGAGCTGATATCTGAGGCGCCGGGGTTGTTAGTACATCCAGTGATATACTCAATTGGCTAACTGTAGATATGGTCCAGGAGAAGTTAAATAGGGTAAGGCCTCATGCACACGACCGTTCCGTTTTTTGCGGTCCGCAAACCGCAGATACGCAAAAAACAGAAGCCGACTGTGTGCCTTCCGCAATTTGGATAGGGAGATCATGTCAAACTAATCTTATTGATTTTTTCGATTGGGTGACTAAAATAATAGATGGAGGAGGTGCAGTAGACATCGCTTATCTAGACTTTAGTAAGGCTTTTGATACTGTCCCACACAGAAGGCTTATCAATAAATTGCAGTCTTTGTGCTTGGACTCCCATATTGTTGAATGGATTAGGCAGTGGCTGAGGGACAGACAACAGAGGGTTGTAGTCAATGGAGTATATTCAGACCATGGTCTTGTTACCAGTGGGGTATCTCAGGGATCTGTTCTGGGACCCATATTGTTTAATATCTTTATCAGCGAAATTGCAGAAGGCCTCGATGGTAAGGTGTGTCTTTTTGCTGATGACACAAAGATTTGTAACAGGGTTGATGTTCCTGGAGGGATACACCAAATGGAAAAGGACTTAGGAAAACTAGAGGAATGGTCAAAAATATGGCAACTAAAATGTAATGTTGATAAGTGCAAGATAATGCACCTGGGGCGTAAAAAACACAAGATCAGAATATAAAATCAGTGATACAGTCCTAACCTCAGTATCTGAGGAAAGGGATTTAGGGGTCATTATTTCAGAAGACTTAAAGGTAGGCAGACCTGTGTCATAGAGCAGCAGGAAATGCTAGCAGAATGCTTGGGTGTATAGGGAGAGGCATTACCAGTAGAAAGAGGGAGGTGCTCATGCCGCTCTACAGAGCACTAGTGAGACCTCACCTGGAGTATTGTGCTCAGTACTGGAGACCATATCTCCAGAAGGATATTGATACTTTGGAGAGAGTTCAGAGAAGAGCTACTAAACTGGTACATGGATTGCAGGATAAAACTTACCAGGAAAGATTAAAGGACCTTAACATGTATAGCTTGGAAGAAAGAAGAGACAGAGGGGATATGATAGAAACTGCTAAATACATAAAGGGAATCAACAAGGTAAAAGAGGAGAGAATATTTAAAAGAAGAAAAACTACCACAAGAGGACACAGTTTTAAATTAGAGGGGCAAAGGTTTAAAAGTAATATCAGGAAGTATTACTTTACTGAGAGAGTAGTGGATGCATGGAATAGCCTTCCTGCAGAAGTGGTAGCTGCAAATACAGTGGAGGAGTTTAAGCATGCATGGGATAGGCATAAGGCCATCCTTCATATAAGATAGGGCCAGGGGCTATCCATAGTACTCAGTATATTGGGCAGACTAGATGGGCCAAATGGTTCTTATCTGCCGACACATTCTATGTTTCTATGTGTATATCTCATATCTATTATCTATCTCTGTATCTATTATCTATCTATCTATCTATCATCCTAGAATACAGGGTGGTGGGAAGGTATTGATTGTTAGTTATGGGCAGAAGTGCCAGGATCTAACCAGCAGCCGGACTGGTCTCACCCAGCTTTTCCAGACACAGATAAAACTAGGCCGGGTCTGAGGCTCTGCACATACTTCTCTGTGGAGGGTGAGGACGCCTGTTTTGTTGTTCTGTTCTTGGACCTCCTCAGATCTCTCGTTCTTTGGCCACATGAAGCATCTTGTTTGGGATTCTTGGAATATTCCGTCTCCACCGGTTGTGTCTTCACCCTGATAGGAGTTGGCCGGGGATTAGAAAGTTTACAGCTGAGGTTTCTGCACCTTGTGTCCTGTCAGACATGTATGTTCTGGACCCAGCTGTTCTCAGAAGTCCCATAGAAGTGACTGGAGAGCGCTGCGCAAGCGCAACCACTGCTGCCAGCAAATGGGGCCCTGTTCTCTAGAGCGATGCTGGTCCCAGAGGTGAGACCTGCCTCTATCAGATTCTCATGGCATAGCCCATGGACAGGTGGACACTGCTGAGCAGCTCACTGTGGGCGGGGCTACATTTAAAGGGGTTGTACGGAACTTAACTATTAATGAGCTGTTCTCTAGATTTTAAATCACTGCGGCCTGCTCACAGCTTACCAAGCACAGCGCCGTACATTGCATAGTGGTCGTGCGTGGTAGTGCAGCTCGGTCCCATTCACATGAATAGGACTGAGCTGCAGAAAAGTCATGTGACCAATGGACGCCGCCCCGAGCGCCACGACCCCTTCCAACATCTGATCAGCAGGGGTGCAAGCAGTCGGACCCCTGCCGATCTGATATCCTGAGAATAGGTAATTTTATATTTAAATTCCGTAATACCCCTTTAACTGAAGCCCCGCCCACATTGACAGTTGTGTCCGCCACAGTATGTGATGGACGTAGCCTATAGTTTCCTCTCATATCTTATTATTATGATCATATGCGATCATTTTCAGTCCAGCGGACGGAGTGTTAAATGACCACCCGCATCCACTCACCCACTAGTGACCCCGCGCCGAGTGGACACCACGTTACTAGGAGTCCAGAGTTCCTGTGCGGGCTGGAGGAGAACACGAGGTGGACGCTTAGATAAGACCAAAAGCCAAACATATGGCGCCCCCCCCCTCCTCCCTCATTACACGACTGGTGCGGATAATGAGGCGGTATTATACCGTGCCCCCCTCATTATCTGCTCCGCTCGGGGGGGGACGCACCCACATAAATCACCCCCTCAGATTCCTCTCCTGTAATCTGACGTCTTCAGAGTGAACTCTTGGCTGAGGAGTGAATGGAGGACAATGAAGCTCCACTTATAGCGGAGAGGGGACATGGAGAGGACGGAACCAGGAGACACAGCGCTAACCGGGTGGCATGTGCCAGGACCCGTCACCCCTACGGAAGGCGGAGAGGTGCTGCAGAGAGGCAGGCAGCAGCCCACCACGTGGAAGAGCAGCGTCAACCTGGCTGTGAGTAGTAGATTCTGTTTGCAGATGTAGCAGAGTTGAGTTTGCCATTTGGCACATGTGTTATCTGAGTCTCTCCACAGAACTATCACAGTACATGTCACATATATAGTGAGGTCAGAACTGTCTGCCCCCCACACCAGTCACACCGAGCAGACAATGGGAAAGAGAAGTCATGTGGGGGTGAAAATGGAAATGCCCCCTTGAGACCCCCGAATGAGTGAGTGGAGGGAACACCCCCAGAATCCCAAAGACCTGACTATAGAGACTCCACACATGACACACTGCAACCGTGCCCCCAACATACAGCGAAAATACCACCTATAAGAAACAATTAGTGCCCCCCTAACAATGACATCCACAGCGCCCCCCTAACGGTGACATCCACAGGTCCCCCCTAACAGTGACATCCACAGCGCCCCCCCCTACAGTGACATCCCCAGCGCCCCCATAACACAGTAACATCCACAGTGCTCCCCCTAACAGTGACATCCACAGTGCTCCCATAACAGTGACATCCACAGTGCTCCCATAACAGTGACATCCACAGCGCTCCCATAACAGTGACATCCGCAGCGCCCCCATAACAGTGACATCCACAGCGCCCCCATAAGTGACATCCACAGCGCCCCCATAACAGTGACATGCACAGTGCCTCCATAACAGTGACGTCCACAGTGCCCCCATAACAGTGACATCCACAGCGCTCCCATAACAGTGACATCCACAGCGCCCCCATAACAGTGACATCCACAGCGCCCCCATAACAGTGACATCCACAGCGCCCCCATAACAGTGACATCCACAGCGCCCCCATAACAGTGACATCCACAGCGTTCCCCTAACAGTGACATCCGCAGCGCCCCCATAACAGTGACATCCACAGCGCCCCCATAAGTGACATCCACAGCGCCCCCATAACAGTGACATCCACAGCGCCTCCATAACAGTGACATCCACAGCGCCCCCATAACAGTGACATCCACAGCGCCCCCATAACAGTGACATCCACAGCGCCCCCATAACAGTGACATCCACAGCGCCCCCATAACAGTGACATCCACACTGATCTGTGACGGGTGGTACAGAAGATAATGACAGCACGTGGACAGTCTTTTTGGAGGTCCACTTATGGCAGGACATTGGGTTATTACAATGTGGACACTATTACAATGTGGACCTATAGATAACTATAAAAGGGTTAAAATTACTCCGAGCTCCATGTTGTGGCCCCCAGACCCTGCCCATCCCCCACAGATGAGGGGACACGGAGCTCGTTTTGAGGATTCTGTATTTTGCAGGTTCCACAAGCTGCCAAAACCAACAAACCCCTTAAAGGAAAACAATCCCCAGAGAACAACGCCCGGGAGAGGAACCGCGTCCGGACCCTCAGACAAGCCTTCCTGTCACTGCAGGCTGCGCTGCCCTCTGTGCCCCCTGACACCAAATTATCTAAACTGGATGTCCTTGTCCTGGCCACCAGTTACATAGCCCACCTGACCCAAACCCTGGATCAAGAGAGACGTCCCCCAAACAGCCCCCAGATCGGCAGAGGCCCGGGGTACCTGCACCCTATGAAGGTAAGAGAAATCGGGGACGTGCGAGGCCTGGCACATACAGGGTCCTATATCACGATGAGAGTAGTAGAGGAAAAAAGACAATGCAACAGCACTCTGCAAACCAGATAAGGACTGGGACAGTAATTTCAAATTTTGAGTCATATCATTGTTAGAAGGAAAATGTATCAGAGTCAACTAATGGTTATATGTGGTCATCAGAGTCATCTCATTATCGTTAGAGGGTGGAGCATTGCCATTAGAGAGCTGGGCAGCAGAGTCATCTCATCATTAGTAGAGTTTGGCATCCGTAGAACCTTCTCATTACCATTATGGGACGAGGTCCTCAGAACCTTCTGATCACCAATATAGGGCGAGGTCAGCAGAACCTTCTCATTACCGTCATGAGGCGGTCAGCAGAACCTTCTCATTACCGTCATGAGGCGGTCAGCAGAACCTTCTCATTACCGTCATGAGGCGGTCAGCAGAACCTTCTCATTACCGTCATGAGGCGGTCAGCAGAACCTTCTCATTACCGTCATGAGGCGGTCAGCAGAACCTTCTCATTACCGTCATGAGGCGGTCAGCAGAACCTTCTCATTACCGTCATGAGGCGGTCAGCAGAACCTTCTCATTACCGTCATGAGGCGGTCAGCAGAACCTTCTCATTACCGTCATGAGGCGGTCAGCAGAACCTTCTCATTACCGTCATGAGGCGGTCAGCAGAACCTTCTCATTACCGTCATGAGGCGGTCAGCAGAACCTTCTCATTACCGTCATGAGGCGGTCAGCAGAACCTTCTCATTACCGTCATGAGGCGGTCAGCAGAACCTTCTCATTACCGTCATGAGGCGGTCAGCAGAACCTTCTCATTACCGTCATGAGGCGGTCAGCAGAACCTTCCCATTACCGTCATGAGGCGGTCAGCAGAACCTTCCCATTACCGTCATGAGGCGGTCAGCAGAACCTTCTCATTACCGTCATGAGGCAGGGTCCTCAGAGTCAGGTGTACATTTTGAAAATAAAAATGTATAAACTAGAACATGTAAAAGCAGAATCTCCTCTGCCGAGTGATCTCTAATGAATGACACAATCCCTCTGATTCCATCATCACTGTCATTGTCCTCTGTACTTTAGAAGTGGCCGATGAGGTCCTGGCTGTACGCTGAAGCCCTGGAATGGGAGGTGTCCAGCAGATCCGCAAGCAGCGAGGACTGAAGAGAAAAGAAGCTCAGACAATAGCGGAAACAGTCCAGAGAAGATGTGGAATTAAATCCTCCTACGAATCATCCCCGTTATATAATGTATATTATAGAACATTCTCAGGGTCTGTCCACCTATTAGCACTAGATTTGCATTGCTAATGTTAAGTTGCATCTCTTTTATACTCCAGAGCTGCACTCACTATTCTGCTGGTGCAGTCACTGTGTACATACATTACTTATCCTTTACTGATCCTGAGTTACATCCTGTATTATACTCCAGAGCTTCATTCACCAGCAGAATAGTGAGTGCAGCTCTGGAGTATAATACAGGATGTAACTCAGGATAAGTAATGTATGTACACAGTGACTGCACCAGCAGAATAGTGAGTGCAGCTCTGGAGTATAATATAGGATAAGTAATGCATATACACAGTCCCCTGCCCGGACAGCCTGCTGGATCCTTAGCAGTATTTGTCTGGCTGCCACTTGGCATATTTGCTGTGCTGCATTCGGATCTCCACCGGTCCCCATTATAGTGAATGGGGTCGGATGGATTTTGGGAGCGCACGGTAGTTAGTAATCCAGCAGGCTGTTCCCCTGCCGGAGCCATTAACACCAGTGTGAAACAGGCCCCAGTCTGATTCTTGCTCTGCGTCCCGTTTTATGAACACCTTGCTTACGCCCCCCCCCCCACATATACAGCTGTAAGCTGTATACTATCACTATCCTTGTAAATACATTAAATGCGCAAGATTATTTATTGGCTTCAGATATTTTCTTCTGAAAAATGATATAATTCTGGCTGCCTGCAGCCACCACTAGGGGGCGCTCACTGCATATGGGTTTATACAATTGTTACACAGAGCTCCCTCTAGTGGTGACTGCTTATTCCATCCTGTCTAGGTCACCCTAGTGCTGTTGGGCTGGTCCTTTGAGAACAATCTTTGATCTAGTGCAGTGATGGCTAACGGCACACCAGCTGCGCTGAAACTACAACTCCCAGCATGCTCCATTCATCTCTGTGGCGTTCTAAGACCAGCCAAGCAAGTGTGCATCTTGGGAGTTGTAGTTTTACAGCAGCTAGAGTACCGAAGGTTGCCGATCCCTGGTCTAAAGGGACCTTGGCATAAAAGGAATCCCATGCATGTCCCCCTATGTTTTACTCTCTGCCTCCTTCACATTCGTACGCGATGATTGTGTCCAGGATCACTTCTGTCCCAGTGCGGCTGGCGGGTAGACCTGGCACCGACTACCGGTGGTCTGCTCCACCCTACTCGTCAGAGGATCCAACTAACGATGCCAATCATAGCGCCATACACCGTCTAGTGGCAGTGAGTGGTATTGCAGGCTTGTATAAGCCTAGACACGACTCAGTCTTTCTGTCCGATAAGTGTGACATCACTGACTGGCAGGGGTGTGGGGTAACCACCGAGTAGATCCTGAGGATATATTCAACTCCCAGAGGACCCCTTTTGGTAATAAAAGCTGTATTAGGAGTGATGGATTACATACCGTATAGGGAGATCCGATTGGAAGCTCCTGGGGACCGGAGGTCGTGAACCCAGATCTGTAGAGAGCAGGGTGACAACCCTTGGGGGTAGGGTAATGGCATCCGGTGGTCTGCATAACGGATCTTACATTTCTACTCAGCAGATACAACACATCTCAGACAGGGGGCGCCACACACCGCTGACTGCAAAGACTTTTATTACTACATCTGATCCTGGAATGACATCATACGCTGAGAAATTAACAATTTATGAAAACAAAAAACAAACAAAACCCCTACAAATTCAGTGCATGAAATGATCCGGGAGACACGTCAGTTGTGGCTTTGGCACAGTCAGGACCAGGGCGCGCGCTGCTTAGTGGGTTTCCAGACCATAGAAGCAGCAGATTCCTTATCATACAAGATCATGAAACGCGTAAGTACAAGTATATAAAATGTATACACAGTAGGCGGAGGGTGAAGAGCGGGGACCTTCCTATAGTAAATGTCCCCTCCGGCATGACGCTGGAGCTCCCGTCCCAGACACAGTCTGTGCGCGAGTGTCGGTCGTGGGACCTTGAGGCGCGTCGGGCACAGAAGCGCCGGCTGTAACCTGAACAGAACTGTTATATGGACGCCCCCCTTCCTAACGAATGGCAACCAGATATGTAAAATGTAGCAAAATATTAATATTTAAATCCATCAATGATCGACTAATCAGTGATGGAGGCCAGGAGGTAAGTCATCCCCTCCGGAGCCCCCCATTCACTGCAGACAGCAAGGATAGCGCAATGGCCACCCCTTTAACCTCTATTTTCTTATATGATCGTCTTCTTACCGTGGGAAGAAAATCACACCGAATACAGAAGTCTGGGAAAGCGTCAGTCAAATCTCGCTCGTATATCACAAGGTAATAGAGTCTCTTCATGTATCCTTCGCTTTACAGGTCACATACTCCAGTCACATCCAAAGCTGTGAACCTACAGACCTGCACCTACTGGTGCACTGCAGAAAACATAGCTTTCTCTACACCACTACTTTATACTGCTCTACCCAACATCTGCCTCGATGCAACAGAGCAGAGCCTGCACTGACAACACTGCCTCAGCAGGGGGCAGTGTGCAGGACACATTTTCTTTTTGCCGCCAGGAAATCAGCAGAACTTTGGATAAAGCTATGGGCTCATTCAGACGTCCGCATCAGTTTTGCAAATTTTGAGGCACAAAATGGGGTCTCAAAAGATGCGTACAGCATACAGTGTGCCGTCCACATCCGTAGTGCCGTTCCACAGCTACGCAAAAAAGACATGTCCCATTCATGTCTGCAATTGGGGACAAGAATAGGCATTTTCTAGTGTAGCAGCGGCCATGTGGAGTCCGCAAATTGTGGGATGCACACGGGCCAGTCTCAGTGTTGTGCGGATCCGCAAAACACTACGGTCAGCTGAATGTAGCCGATGGCTGAGACAAGATGAAAGATGATTGTTAATGCAGCTTTGAATGTAACTGGAGTATAAAACAAGATGGAACTTAGGATCTGTACGTGAAGTAAAGGATTAGCTAAATTTAGAATCGCGGGAAGGTCTTACCTTCGAATGAGGCTAAATCTGTACGTCTCATAGTCCGTCGGCTTTCCTGGATTACCAGAATTTGGCCCCGATTGCACTAAACTTCAACATTTCACTCCCTGAGATAAAGTCCGTTATAATCTACAATAATTATCGCCATTTCTGCTGGTGGCAGCAGTCACACGTCTCTTCCTGTCCACCATTGTATGAGAGACTGAGCAGACTCTCTACACACCTGACTACGACTACCAAACAGCTGAAATTTCTTGCAATTAATTACAACAAAAATAAAAAATTTGAAAAATATATTTTTCGACACTACACAGTATAATTATATTAAAATAAATTACATTTTCATTGGTAGAGGCTCTATACAAATAATTCCCAACATCTTACAAAACTCTCCGGAACCAGGGGATGCTTCAAAGACCAAAAACAAAACCAACAAAAGAAACTCCTCTCTTGGGCAACCTTTTGGCAAGATAGTGTTACATCTGGTCTTCTACACTAGTCACATCCAGAGCAGCACTCAAAAGGTCTGCAGGTTTTTGGTTATGAAAGAGTAATGCAAGGAAAGTCTAGGTATGGCTCTTAGACAACTGAAAGGCTAGATTGCACTTTACTCATTTTGGGCTATATATACAGTACAGACCAAAAGTTTGGACACACCTTCTCATTCAAAGAGTTTTCTTTATTTTCATGACTATGAAGGCATCAAAACTATGAATTAACACATGTGGAATTATATACATAAACAAGTGTGAAACAACTGAAAATATGTCACCTTTTGCTTTGATTACTGCTTTGCACATTCTTGGCATTCTCTTGATGAGCTTCAAGAGGTAGTCCCCTGAAATGGTTTTCACTTCACAGGTGTGCCCTGTCAGGTTTAATAAGTGGGATTTCTTGCCTTATAAATGGGGTTGGGACCATCAGTTGCGTTGAGGAGAAGTCAGGTGGATACACAGCTGATAGTCCTACCGAATAGACTGTTAGAATTTGTATTATGGCAAGACAAAAAGCAGCTAACAGTCTATTCGGTAGGACTATCAGCTGTGTATCCACCTGACTTCTCCTCAACGCAACTGATGGTCCCAACCCCATTTATAAGGCAAGAAATCCCACTTATTAAACCTGACAGGGCACACCTGTGAAGTGAAAACCATTTCAGGGGACTACCTCTTGAAGCTCATCAAGAGAATGCCAAGAATGTGCAAAGCAGTAATCAAAGCAAAAGGTGACATATTTTCAGTTGTTTCACACTTGTTTGTTATGTATATAATTCCACATGTGTTAATTCATAGTTTTGATGCCTTCAGTGTGAATCTACAATTTTCATAGTCATGAAAATAAAGAAAACTCTTTGAATAAGAAGGTGTGTCCAAACTTTTGGTCTGTACTGTATATATAAAATTGAGCCATTCCAAGGGTTAATAGTTTTCCTAGCTGTGTGACTGGTACTTTTTACTTTCACACTGTGCCGTCATCTACTAACCCTCATCTCTAAATTATTAAAGAGGTTAAACACTTATTTAAAGCTGATAAAAATTTGGCTTGACATTTAGAAAAAGGTCAGCGATCAGGTGAGCTGGCTGACGGAAGAGTGTAAATTCAGATCCTGCTACTAGACCAACTCAGCCCTGTACAGAGACAAGGGCTCCTCATTTTTAATAAAGACCAATTAAAAAAATGCTTTTTAGCTCAAAATGAGCACAATTCAATAAATAAAGGCCATGTACACCTTTAGGGGCATTTTATTTTTTGCATTGGACTCCTGTATGGCAGATAACCACTGACTGACTCCAAGAAGCAACAAGTCAAGGTTCACTGTTGCTTTGGATGTGACTGAAAGATAAAACATGATGATAGAACTCAAGACCACAAAAATATAATTTTTTTAAAAAGGTTCAACCCTTAGAGATGGTAGCTGTGAAATACCTTAAAAAGTGAAGCTCTCCTATCTTGGAGACTCTTCTCCTTCCCCATGAGAGGAACTTATTGGCAGATACTTTTTGGGTAACCTGGTTTAGGGAACACCTAATCTCGATGGACAAAGTCTAATGTGGTTCTTGGGGCATCCAAAGAGCTCCTGGTTGTTACAAAGAATTTGGGAAGGTTGACTGAAACTTCTTCCGAGAGTGTGGTAGTCTATGAACTCTTATTCAGCTAGACACAGTCTAGAGCAGCTGGTCATTAACCAAAATGGACTGTTTAAACCAGGCCTTGAACAAATTTCAAGAGCGTGCCGCCCTCTAGAGAGCCTGCAGGTCCATCCACAGTCTGATTAACCATAGAAGATTGGTTGAGTTTTCACAAAAGCCAAAAGGAAACCAGAGTCTCTGGTGAGACCTGAACGTCAACCATATCTGATTCTAGTAGACCAGGGTTGCTCAACCTGCGGCCCTCCAGCTGTTACAAAACTACAATTCACAGAATGCCCCAATAGCTGTAGGCTGCCCAGGCATGCTGGGAATTGTAGTTCTGCAAAAGCTGGAGGGATGCAGGTGGGCATCCCTGTAGTAGACCATGTGGTGGAGAACCTTGAAGGCATAAAACACCATAAGGAGAAAAGGTCTTGACCACCCAAGATGAAGCAAAGAATAGATCGCTCAACCAATTATCTCAGTCTACCGTAGCCCAATCCCGAGTCAAATCCTTCATAAGGCAAATGGATAGTCTTGAAAATGTCAGAACAAGAACTTCAAGGACACAAAGGTTTGGGTTCCAACTCACTGACTTGGCACAGAAAAAAACAAAAAAAAAAACACCAAAAGGTTTAAGACAACACAATAGTCAAGAGATCCTTCAACATTAGAGTTCAGTCTTCAAGACTCAAGGCCAAGGATGGCTTAGAAGGTCCTCGAGATTTTGGGGGTGGAGGAGGGGAATCACTTACTCAATCCTATCTTATACTCCAGCCACCTACAGCTTCATTCACAATTTGCACAGTGTACTAGGTCAGTCAAGTCTTTCGGGGAGGTGGCCATTCGGCAATTTTCCACAATCTGCTGCGTTGCTTTCTTTGGCACAGAAGTTTAAATGTAGACAATTGACAGCTCCCACAATGCAAAGCCAAGAAGAAAGGCAACAGAACTGTAAATGCAGCTCTGGAGGAGACTGGAGTATAAGACACAGGGTTACTGAAAAGCATAGCAAAGTAGTTACCAGGCTGGACTCCTACAGGAACGCTGATAAATAAGACGAGCACAACATTTACTGCAGGACACTGGCGGGAGGGGGGGGGGGTGCGATACTTTTCCATGACGGGTCCGGGTTATTATAATCATACACACATCCAGAGCTAGGCACTACATACAGCACATAACGGTAGAGTGGACATGACCAGGTTACAAACACCGACAGATCGGGGTAGGACGTCCGACCAGACTCGAGGGGGCCCTTATTCAAGTTGCTCTAAGGCAGTGGTCTGCAACCTGCAACTCCCAGCATGGCCCAACAGCCCATGGTTGTAGTTTTTCAGACATTGTAGATCAGCTCCACGTTCTGCCTGCATTAAAAAGGAGTCCTCCAGCAGCACATACGCAAGAGAATGCAACTTTTCTGAGGTCTCTGCTCGCCGTCAGTGAATGGGAACATCAGGATCATGGCCGGTGGTGGACTTGTGGCAATGTCCCAGCTCCAAAATGCTACTGATCCATGGTGACGAGCCCTCAACTGTAGTGTTAGCTCTGACTGGTTTCAGCATCTGGATGCTCCCATTTCCTGACCGCAAGCAGAGATCATAAAATAGTGAGAAACCATATAACAAGAAACGCAATGCCGCGAGCGTTACGTTCAGTGGTCTGCCATAGAAAGGGGTGGTGTAAGTGGTGGAACCTCCCCCTCAGTGATCACATGTACAATACTAGGACTGGGACCAAAACATGGAGAGCAGAGGTTCTAGACTGGGGCTGGACTGCTACGATCATGGCAGCGGCTGGAGATATAACCATAGATAGTCACATTAGACAGGTCACTTGAGAAGATCCTGAGTCCAGCTCAAGATGAAGATTATTGATCAGCATGATCAGTGAGATCACAGAATCCATCGATCGAGGGGATCAGACGTCAGCTCTTTAAAGGGAACACAACACCAGGGATGCAACTGTAACGACACCCCCCCCCCCCCCCCCCACTGACGCAATCAAGGGCATGTCGTATACAAATTTGCACCTACAAGACAACCTCATATCCCTTAACAGCCCAGGATATATTTATGTAAGGACATCAGCACCCACCTGAAGAGAATGCAGTGTCCTACAAGTCCTTGGCATGGAAAATGGGACAATCATAGCAGGCTCCCCCTTATTTCTAATAGGAATGGTACATCCCAGGGCACACATTACTTTAAGTATCTGCACCCCATTATAGAGGCAACACATGGGCTTTGGAGGGACTCCCCATTATTTTTACCAACTAAAGTTATCCGAGGTGGAGAAGCCCTTTAAGAGGTCTGTCCTGGTGAAGTGTCCCCTTTAAGAAGGTGCCACGATCTAGTTAGCAGCGCAAATGCCCCGGACTGAAGGCATTACCCACCGAGAATCTCGACGACTAGCAAGTAACAAGGCAGGAAGAAAAAGGTCAGGACCAGAAGGAGCAACTTGAGAGGTCTACACGTTACATCATGGCCTGAAAGTCTTAAAAGATTGTGGATGAAAATATCATTGAAGGAACCACGAGAAGAAAACAGGAGGCCAAGAACGATGGAACGACCTCCACATTTGCCACACTCCTGGAAGACCACACATCATCATCATCGAGGCTCCTCAGGCACAGACCGGCCAGCTTCTCCGAGGTCCCAGATGTCTTGGGTCTGGCACATTCCATCACAGGGAGGTCTCCTGGACAATGTAGGAATGTCCGCCGTTGCAGCGGGAGAAGCCGGCGTAGTGCTCTTCCATCTCGTCTTTTTCTGCTCCGTTGGCGCTGCCGTTCAGGAAGCCATTGCAGGATTTCTCCTCAACATTAGGGTTTGGAGAGTCCAGTTTATCCTGGAGGAAAAAGGACAAAGCTTTAGGAGGAACATCGTCTGAGCTGGAGGTACTGCAGCTAAAATAAACTGAATGCAGCTCTGGAGGCGACTGGAGTATAAGAAACGAGAGCAAGATGAGGAACCGCACAGGAACATAAGGGTTTGTTCACTTTACTCAAGTGGAGGACATCACTAGTTTCCCATACAGTGATACATCAACTTCCACCTTTTGTGTGATAATCACCAGTCCTCCAGAGAACCCCCCCACCCCCCTCCTCAAATGAATGATGTGGCGAAACCAACCTCGCCACTGGGTTTTGGAGAGGCCTGTTTATCAGCCTCTTGCCTCAGGATTATGGCACATACTAACTTTAAAGAAGCAGACAGACCGGCCGCACAGCTTAAATCTGTCTTTGGAATGGTATTTTGTTATGTGAGGGTACCCAGATAGCTAATTTTATTGTATTTGTGTATTCTGAGTGCCATTCACCTAATAATATGCACTCAGACTTGAGCTATCTGGGAATATGTTAAATGTCTGTTTGCTGTGGGGGTGTGACATTGTGTGGTGATTCCTGTCCTGTTGTTCCCACATGTGTATTGGTGATTTCCCTTTGTCCTGAGAGATAATTGAATTGCTCCTCAGGTGTCTCCAGGGCAGAGAGGTGGAAACCATGATGCATTGTGGGGATGTATTGTGTCTGTGTATCCTGAGTGCTACGTATCTGTCCTGTGTCAGTCTTCCTTCTGGTCCTCTAGGGGCGTGTCCACCAGATGGGGACCTGCATAAATACGGGCGGGTAGCCCTCAATAAAGGGTTCCTGTTTTATACCTTCATGAAGTTTTGGTTCATGTTTGGGGGGATGGAATAACTACTCTTGGGGATTGCTATAGCACAATACTCCCCTGAGTATAAGCTCTTGTAAGAGCTTGCCCCTGGTTCCGGTCTCTGGATTTAGGAGAGGTTCACCCACTGGAGCCTTGTCGTAGGTCCAGGGTGGGTAGGAGACGGAGAGACCTCCACCAAGCTTCGGCGGTTCATGGGGTCTGCAGTGCTGACGATGTCAAGTGGAGTGCTTTGAGTCCTCTGGAAGCACTAGGAGCATCTATCGACGGAGGTACCCGGTCGGGGTGCTAGGCGTTCCGTTACAAATGACATTCCCAGTCCTCCATGCATCACCTGCCCCCTCACTGTGTGACATCACCAGTCCTCCACTATATAACCCCGCCTCCTAAGTGACATCACCAGTCCTCCAAAGATAACTCCTACCTAACCTGCTCTTTGTAGACTGTAAATTGTGATGCTTCTGCAGTATGTTCTTTTGA
Source organism: Bufo bufo (assembly GCF_905171765.1). NCBI lineage: Eukaryota > Metazoa > Chordata > Amphibia > Anura > Bufonidae > Bufo > Bufo bufo. The sequence continues at coordinate 33,324,920 of NC_053392.1, read as the reverse complement.
CCACTAGATGTCAGCACATGAGAAAAAGCCAATTTTATTTTTTGGTCAGAATGAGGAAACGGAGAAAAAAGCCAGTGGGTACCTTTAAGAGCCTGGTGGCGTGACGGTCCCCTACCTCAGCAATGTGTGGCACCCCGAACCTCAGCCTCTCCTTGTATCTCTCCGGCAGGAAGAACAGCAGCTTGGGCAGGACGAGGTACACTGTTCGGGGGTCCACGTCCCTCCCCTTCATTGGGCCTGAAACGCGTACATATGTGGAGATCAGAATTAATGGCCTGGAGATGATGGGAGTGATCCATTGTGTGAGCAAGCGGGAAGTTAGATTGTGAGCTCATAGGACCACAGACTCCTTTAGGCATAGCACATAATATATCCACTTTGTGATGTAACTTCTCCCCGCTTGCTGTCAGTGAACGGAATACACCGTCTAGAGAGCCCTCTGTGAGACCAACACATCAGCATCATCTCTTCCCTCTCCTGATGGTTTGTTACAATGTATCAGTCTGGGGGGGTGCAGAATGTTGAGCACGGTCTACAATCATTACAATCCTCTGATGTAAACCAAACAGTTTCAATTCCCTGACAGCAAGGACTGGACTGGCGTCTGGGTAAGAAGGGGTTAACATGACACTGACCGGTGAGCAGGCTGACGACGATGCCCACAATGACCACGGTGGTGGAGTTGTGGGCGCTGTACCACATGTAGGACAGGGCGTGGAACTTCTTCAGACCGCTCAGGCTGGAAGGAGAGAAAGATAGAGAAATTACATAAGGTAGACGCCACCTCGGGACCTGCAGCATAACTACTACCCCCACAGCAGACCGGCAGGACACGCTGAGAGTTGTAGTTTTGCAACAGCAAAAGAGCCATGAGCTGAAGCTCCCAGCTGTACAGGTCACTCAGCAATAAAGTCACGATTACCCTGAAATTCTCTGGATGGAGCATGACAAGCACAGTTTTATTTAAGCTTCCATTCTTTACACTGCAGGCTGCATCCCAGACTGGAGATGCTCCCAATGGCTGAACAGATTCCCTTTTTGCTTGCAATAGTATTCCACACCCCATGGCCCCCAACACCTTGTGCGGGGCAGACGTCTACTATCTATATATTTGCTCCCTGCCCCTCACCTCTTGGTGGCCACAGCAGATGTTAGCAGTGTTGTCATGACGGTCGCGGTGACATTCCCCACATCCGGGGTGCTGGTGACGTTCAGCATGGGGACGGGGGAGTCCGACATCCTGTCCACAAAACTGCCAATGCCGATCCAGAAAGCCATGACCAGTCCGGCCAGTAGACCAGTGACTGCGCCCTGCGGAAGTGTGAAGAGATGGCAGTAATGAGCAAAAAGCACGCGGGCAGATGTATGTATGGAATCTAAAAATATAATACACACCAGCCTTGAAAAAGTATTCATACCCCTTGATTTCATGTTACAACCACAAACAAACTTATTTTATTGGGATTTTAGGTGATCGACCAACACAAAGTACAAGTATGTGTGCAGTAAAAAGAAAATTATACATGGTTTTAAAAAATTTTAATAAATAAAAATCTGAAAAGTGTGTTGTGCATTAGTATTCAGCCCCCCTGTACTTTGATACCCCTAAATAAAATCCTGTGTGACCAATTGGCTTTAGAGTCCACCAGTGTGTAATGTATTCTCAGTATACCGCCAGCTGTTCTGAAGGCCTCAGAGATCTGTTAGAGAACATTAGCCATCAAACAGCATCATGAAAACCAAGGAACACACCAGACAGGTCAGGGATAAAGTTGTGAAGAACTAAAGCAGGGTTAGGTTACGAAAAAAAAAAAAAAAAAAAAAAAAAAAGAAGAAGCTTGCCATCCAATCTCTAAATGTGCAAAGCTGGCAGAGACATACCCCAAAAGACCTGCAGCTGTAATTGTGGCGAAAGGTGGTCCTACAAAAGGTGGCTGAATACAAGTGTACATCACACTTTCCAGATTTTTAATTTCTGAAAAATCTTGCAAACCCTATATCATTTCCTTTTCACTTCACACCTACTTGTTACTTTTTGTTAGTCCATCACATAAAATACATTAAAGTTTGTGGGTGTAATGTGAAAAAAATTCAAGGGGTATGAAAACTTTTTGAAGGCACTGTATGCCTCCTCCGGTGCTACAGATGGACTCACAATGGAATTGGTAAAGGGAAAAAAGAATCCCAAGGAGAAGATGCCGAGAAGGGGTCCTCCGACAATGCCGAAGATACTCAGGGCAGCCTGTGGTGAGGAGAGGAGACGTTAGGGCATTCACCTGCAGAGTAAGGAGCCTATTGTGTGCTGGGGATGGACAATACCATTATACACAATAGGCCTCAAGTCAGAATTACACAAATCTACTTTATTTATCCCAAATTAAATTATTATATACACAAAAAATAAAAATAAAAATATATCCCCTATTTCTTAAAGCTGCAGTGCACAGGGTCCAGGGAGTGGATGAAGAATGACGAAGGGAACTCAATATATTAAAAAGGGTTTTCTGAGACGTAGAACTGATGACCGCTCCTCTGGATGGGTCACCAGTATCTGATCGGTGAAGGTCCTGCCGACCAGCTGTTTGCGAAGGCGCCTGTGTTCGCAGTAGCGCAGCGGCCAGTGAGGTCACGTGGCCAGGGAGCAGCTCAGCCCCATAGAAGTCAATGGGGCTGAGCGCGATACCAAGCGCAGCCGCTGTACAATGTTCAATCGGTTAACCCCCTCAATATCCGTACACCCCTCTTCTGAAACACTCTGTACTGCACTTACCTGCAGCACGGAGCCCATCAGCGAGGAGACGTAGGCCATTCCCAGGCAGAGGAGTCCATACATCATGGCTGTAATGAGACAAGACGTTAGATCCGGCTGCGAGGGCAGCGCTCAGGAGAAATGATTGTGATGAACGCTGCTGTGGATGGAGAGGGGGTGGGGAGGGAGCTGCAGGAGCACAACTCCATCCGAACAGTTCAGCCCTCTCGCCATCATCCTCATCCAGACTCCATTACCATGAGATAAATACGTCTGGAAAGCTAGTTATAGCCGCTTCCAGGAAAGCTGGGTGACAACCCCACTGGTCACCATGGCAACCACCATTACACTCAGGACCCTGGGAAAGCCGGAGGGCTGGAGCGTTCACACGGGGGGACGGGTTCGATGTAGATGTTGGAGACGTTACAGTGACCTCATGCGCCACTTGGAGCTTTCATACCCAGAATCCAATGGGGCGTCAGTCAGGATACCTCAAACTGTGTGTGGCTCCCATGTCCGCGGTAGGCGGGGGACCTGCGCAGGACATGAGCGTTTACCGCACAGTTGTAAAGTATGCGCTGTGCACAAACAACATCACGTGGGATGGCCGGGGGCGCAAAGACTAACGCAACAGACGCACACATATGGAGGAGATGGATCACACACCATGCAGCACAAGATCAACCTCCTGGGGAAGGGGGCGGCTGCCAAAAGATGGGGAGCACAACAGGGAATTACACAAGGGAAGAGCGCCACCTAGTGGACAGATCAGGTAGAGCGCTGCAGTGTGACATGGGTTACTTAACGGAGCGGTTCAGCCTTGTGCAATTAACACTTAAACGTATTGTGAGCCCAAAATAATAATATTGCACTGCCCCCCCAAATTAAAGAGACAGTGCACCGTGGGTTACCTTACACTTCATGTTTATTCCAGCATCTTTTATTACTTTTGTTGCCTTTAGTTTCCCCTGTGCAGTGCAGAAGAAATCTGCTGCAAATGGGAAACCATCAACAAGCAGGACAACTGCTGTCAATGCATGTGAGGTTAGACATAATAATGAATTAAACCTCGGACAGTTCAGCTGTACAGATCACTAATTGCATCGCCATGAGAGAAAAAACCCCCAAAAAAAAAAACAGTTAGCCTACTTGTTGATGGTTTCCAAGTGGCAACATCACTTGGGCATGATGCCAGATTGTACATTTCCTGACTACAAAGACAACGTTATTTAAAAAGTGAAGCATCCCTTTAAATAAGGAGAAGTAGATTCACAAATATTTTCCATAGACCTATAGTACAGCCCGGTCCATCCCTGACATAATGGTACGGTCCGGCAGCGCCGATACTCACCCAGACACTTGGACAGCAGCGTTGCTCTGGACTCGGTGAGGTTCGGGAAGTACGGCTTTACCAGGTCCTCCATCGTAACCGTGGCCAGAGAGTTAAAGGCTGAGGAGATGGTGCTGAGGACAGGAGCAAAAATGAAAACCAAAGCCTCGGGAAATGGTGACATGTCCCCTTTAAAATGTGTGTGTTACAGTAGATGCTAGGTGTAGTCCTATGTAAAGCAACAGGGAACACATATAGACAATGCAGTCCTATGTAACACCATAGGGTCATGGTGACATCACTAAGAGCTACATTAACGCGTTCAGCTCTGCTACATCAGACCCATGTATATGAGAAGGGTGGTAAGAGGCGAAGGTCACGAACTCACCTGAGGGCTCCACTGAAGAGACAGGCCACAAACAGTCCGGGGAGACCAGGGAAGTCCTTCAGGATGTCCATGACAAAATACAGCACCAACTACAGCGGGGAAACCACAACCATCAAAGTGATCGTCCAAACAGGAAACCACAACATGACTCCGCCTCTTCCTCACAATATGCCCCTCCCACCAAGCATCTGCAGGACGTATCGTGTGTAGTTTCTGGTCTGTGGGCGTCTTGAAAGATCCCAAGTCTCCATTCCTGACACGTCCCTTTAAAAAGGCACAGATTCTTGGGGAACTCACTGCCTCCATCTTGGAGTGTGCCCAACAAACTTCTAACAATTCTCACAGCTTCCTTGCGCCCCTTTAAGGGGCTCTCTTGTATAAATGAAGCTCATTGAGAAGACATTCAGCCTTCTAATATACGTCTAGATCTCTGCTTGTTGTCAGCGAATGCAAACATTGTTTACAGCCTAAGCCTGAAAAGCCTGGGACTAGACTGCTTCTCTTAGGCCTCTTTCACACGGGTGTCACGAATTTGGGCCGGATAAGATGCGTGTGCGTCGCGGGAAAATGCACGATTTTTCAGCGCGAGTGCAAAGCATTTTAATGCGTTTTGCACGCGCGTGAGAAAAATCGGCATGTTTGGTACCCAAACCTAAACCCGGACTTCTTCACAGAAGTTCGGGTTAGGTGTTGTGTAGATTTTATTATTTTCCCTCATAACATGGTTATTAGGGAAAATAGCATACCTAATACGGATTCTTGCGATTTTCACGCAGCCCCATTCACTTCTATGGGGCCTGCGTTGCGTGAAAAACACACAAAATAGAGCTTGCTGCGATTTTCACACAACGCACAAGTGATGTGTGAAAATCAGTTTGGTCCTAATGCATTCTGAATGGAAAGCAATCCGTTCAGCATGTCTTCCGTTCCGTCCTTTTTACGGTATTTGGGCAGAGAAAATACCGCAGTATTTTCTCCGGCCAAAATTCCGGAACATCGGATCCGGCATTAATTTCTATTAAAATGCATTAGTGCCAGATCCGGCATAAAAAATGCAGCATTGACGGATCCGGTGTTCCGGTCTGCGCATGTGCAGACCTTTAAAAAAATAAAATAAAATATGAATACCGGATCCGTTTTTCCAGATGACACCGGAGAGACAGATCCGATATTTCAGAGCATTTGTCAGACGGATCCGGATCCATAAACAAATGATATCCTTTTGCAGACGGATTTCTGGAACTGCCTGCCAGAATCCAACAACGCTAGTGTGAAAATAGCCTTAAATGTAAATAAGCTTTCCATTCATTGACAGCAAGCAGAAATCATGACATACTCCTGTCAGTACAAAAATGTGTATATTTTTAAAATTGGGAAACTGTCAGTTTGTCAGCTTCGTATTCTTCCTTCTGCAGGGAATTCTGAATTGGTAGCTCCTGCTTCTTGATTGTTTCCAATCTGTATACAAGCATGGGTTAGGAAATGCAGGATGGGCCTTAACCCCTCAGTGACCAGCCCATTTGGTGCCTTAATGACAAAGCAATTTTTTTTTTTTTTTCATTTTATTTCACGCATTAGCGCCACAAGAGGACTGACAGGCGATCTTCTGATCGCTTCTACAATACACTGTATGGCTTATGCAGTACAGTGTATTATACTGTCAGTTCTTTACTGGCAGGCACCATCAGGCTGCGCGTCTGGCACATCCTTATAGGGCGTATACACAGGGTAGAACTGGGGGGCTTCAGCAGGCCTCTGGCTGCAGTGTACTAGCATGCCTCAGAGAGGAAGCTCCCTCCCTCTAACCCCTTAAATGCCACAACCAGTAGCAACCGCAGCATCTCTAGTGCGAGACCCATGCTGCGCTTAGACTAGAGACTGTTGTGAAAAGGCCACTAAGGATCAAAGCTGAAGGGGTTCCCATTATACCAGACCCAACCATTGTCCAGTTCAAGGGCATGAGGCTCACCTGGTCTGGGACTGCAATCATCTCCGGGTTCTGGATTTCATTCTTCTGGTAATAGGCAAACATCACCAGTCCGGTGAGACAACCCAGAGCCAAGACCAGCTGCTGGCAGGGGAACACCGCGTAACATGACCTGGCGGGAGAAATCCAGAAAATCCTTGAGATTCAGTCCACGTTATGCCATAAGCATGGAGGAGTCTGGTGCCTACGGCGGCAATCTACGAGGGGCGGTATGGACTCAGGGCAGCAACAAGACAGTGATAAAGGTTTGGTAGTGGAGATCTGTTTTTCTATGGATGGCAAGTATGAGCTGGAGACGTAAGGAGACAAAGATGTCCAGGCAGGAAAGTAGAAGTCCTCATAGAGGTCTGGGAGGGCGGAGAAGACAGAAAAAGACAGCAAATTCCTCTGCACTACTGTAAAACCGCTCACCACTGCATTGTCACTGAAGTTATATAGTTACAAATATAGCAAGCTCTGTGCAGACCCTGAACAAGCAGGGGATGAAAGGATATTTCAGATGAGAAGTCAGCAGAATAGTGAGTGCAGCTCTGGAGTATAATACAGGATGTAACTCAGGATCAGTACAGGATAAGTAATGTATGTACACAGTGACTGCACCAGCAGAATAGTGAGTGCAGCTCTGGAGTATAATACAGGATGTAACTCAGGATCAGTACAGGATAAGTAATGTATGTACACAGTGACTGCACGAGCAGAATAGTGAGTACAGCTCTGGAGTATAATACAGGATCAGTAATGAGTGCACCTTGTGACAGAAATTATAATTTTTTCTATAAATAACACGTTACAGATACTTACAAGATGGCCTCCCTCTCCGTCCGGGAGCTGAGATATCTCTGCACTTGTGCTTGGTTCACCCCATACAAGGACAACATTAGGAAAATTCCTCCGATGCCAAGAGACCATATGGAATGGCGCTCAAACGGGTCTGGGTTAAAGCTAAAAAATCAGAATGGTGCATTCAGTAAAGTTACAGGGATAGTGCTCTTTCTTCACTTTATAAGGGAGATTTAGGATTTGCTTAAAAATGTGACTTGTATGACCCAAAATATAAACTCACCGAATAAACGTGAGCACCACATTATAGTGAAGGCGCCAGGGTTTCCGACCACCTATACACCGCCTACCCTACAGATCAGTGATTCCCAACCTGCAGCCCTCCAGCTGTTGCAAAACTACAATTCCTACCATGCCCTGCTGTAGGCTGTCCAGGCATGCTGGGAGTTGTAGTTTTGCAACAGCTGGCAGGCCGCAGGTTGGGTTGGGCATCCCTGCTACAGAGGATACCTGTACAGCCCGTCTTGGCCAACAGGATCATTGCCCCCGAAATAGGGCAGTCCTATGCTGGAACCTTGCTCTGCTAATCCTATTACACCCCTACCCATTGCCTCCTGGATATCACGGGCAGAGGCGGCTCTTCCATTAGGCCACTGCCTAAGGCCTCGCGCTGGCTCCCACCCGACACTGCCGCAAGTACAAATTGTAATTGCGGCGGTGTCGGGTGGGAGCATCCTTAAGTCAAAACATTCGGGGCTTGAGCTCCAGTGCCCCGAATGCTATTCTCCACCCCCCCCCGGTACTTGTCCACTGATTGGCCACTTCAGAGCGCTGCACAACCCTCCGTCCTGCGGCGCATAATCCCACGAGACCCGCTGCGGGAGGTCAGGTCACGGGTCTCACAGGATTACGCGCAGCAGGACGCGGTTGCGCTCTGAAGTTTCACTTTAACTACTTGAAGTTGCAGACCACCGGATGAATTAAAACTTCCAGCAGGTCCAGATGTATCTCTGCCAGGATGTTCCTAGATGTCCTTGCCAAGTACAAGGTGGGCGGCAAATTACATAATATGAGGCACTAGTGTGTGGGCAAATTTGTGAGGCAGTATGGGGGGCAAATTAAATGATGCGGGCAGTGTGGCAGGCAAATTACTTAATGGGGGCAGTGTGGGGGCGAATTACATGATGGGGCAGTGTGGCGGGCAAATTACTTAATGGGGGCAGTGTGGGGGCAAATTACTTAATGGGGGGCAAATTACTTAATGGGGCAGTGTGGGGGGCAAATTACAAGATGGGGCAGTGTGGGGGGCAAATTACTTAACCCCTTAAGGACGCATGACGTACCGGTACGGCATGTTTCCCGAGTCCTTAAGGACCCATGACGTACCGGTACGCCATGTGTTGTTCCGATCACTGCCGCCCGGCCGGCTGTGATCGGAACACAGTGCCTGCTCAAATCATTGAGCAGGAACCTAGGCTAAATGTGCGGCGGGGGGGGGGTCCTGTGACCCCCCCCATGTCGGCGATCGCAACAAACCGCAGGTCAATTCAGACCTGCGGTTTGTTGCGATTTCTGCAGTTTCTGATCCCCGCGGTCCCTGACCGCGAGGATCAGAAACTTTATAGTGCCCAAAATCTATCTGTATCCCCCCCCCTGCACCCCCGAGTGATTTTAGCCCGGTGGGAGGTGCAGGGGGAGGGTTGCGGGCGGTGCGGCAGGCGGGATCGCGATCCCCCGCCCGCCTCCCCTTGAAAATTCATTGGTGTTCAGTGGGTATACCAGGGTGCCAGCCCATTGCTGGCACCCTGGTATAAACGGCTGACATCGGCGATGCGATGTCAGCAGTTTAACCCTTTCCCTACAGCGGTCCGTACGGACCGCTGTATGGAAAAGGTTAACAGCTCAGGGAGCTCCCTCCCTCCCTCTCCGATCAGGGGGCTGCTGTGCCTTTGCAGCCCCCCGATGAAGAGGGAGAGAGCTCCCAGACAGCCCCCCGCCAGCCCAGTCCTCACCCTTCCCCGTCTGCGAAGTTCTGAGCAGACGGGGAAGGTTCCCATGGCAACAGGACGCCGTCTCAGGCATCCTGCTGTCCATGGTGCTGAACAGATCTGTGCTGAAAGCATAGATCTGTTCAGTGTAAGTAAAATACAGTGCAATACAATATATATTGTACTGTATTATACAGACATCAGACCCACTGGATCTTCAAGAACCAAGTGGGTCTGGGTCAAAAAAAAGTAAAAATCAAAAAACACATTTATCACTGATTAAAAATGAAAAAAATAAAATTCCCTACACATGTTTGGTATCGCCGCGTCCGTAACGACCTGATCTATAAAACGGTCATGTTACTTTACCCGAACGGTGAACGCTATAAAAATAAAAAATAAAAAACTATGATGAAATTGAAATTTTGCCCACCTTACTTCCCAAAAAAAGGTAATAAGTGATCAAAAAAGTCGCATGTACGCCAAAATTGTAACAATCAAACCGTCATCTCATCCCGCAAAAAATGAGACCCTACTTAAGATAATCGCCCAAAAACTGAAAAAACTATGGCTCTTAGACTATGGAAACACTAAAACATCATTTTTTTTGTTTCAGAAATGAAATCATTGTGTAAAACTTACATAAATTAAAAAAAAGTATACATATTAGGTATCGCCGCGTCCGTATCGACCGACTCTATAAAAATATCACATGACCTAACCCCTCAGGTGACCGTAAAAAAATAAAAACGGTGTAAAAAAAGCAATTTTTTGTCATCTTACGTCACAAAAAGTGTAATAGCAAGCGATCAAAAAGTCATGTGCACCTCAAAATAGTGCAAATCAAACCATCATCTCATCCCGCAAAAAATGAGACCCTACTTAAGATAATCGCCCAAAAACTGAAAAAACTATGGCTCTTAGACTATGGAGACACTAAAACTTTTTTTTTGTTTTAAAAATGAAATCATTGGGTAAAACTTACATAAATTAAAATAATTGTATACATATTAGGTATCGCCGTGTCCGTGACAACCTGCTCTATAAAAATACCACATGATCTAACCTGTCAGATGAATGTTGTAAATAACAAAAAAAAAAAACTGTGCCAAAAAGCTATTTCTTGTTACCTTGCCTCACAAAAAGTGTAATATAGAGCAACCAAAAATCATATGTACCCTAAACTAGTACCAACAAAACTGCCACCCTATCCCGTAGTTTCTAAAATGGGGTCACTTTTATGGAGTTTCTACTCTAGAGGTGCATCAGGGGGGCTTCAAATGGGACATGGTGTCAAAAAAACCAGTCCAGCAAAATCTGCCTTCCAAAAACCGTATGGCATTCCTTTCCTTCTGCGCCCTGCCGTGTGCCCGTACAGTAGTTTATGACCACATATGGGGTGTTTCTGTAAACTACAGAATCAGGGCCATAAATTTTGAGTTTTGTTTGGCTGTTAACCCTTGCTTTGTAACTGGAAAAAAAATATTAAAATGGAAAGTCTGCCAAAAAAGTGAAATTGTATCTATTTTCCATTAAATGTTGTGCAACACCTAAAGGGTTAACAAAGTTTGTAAAATCAGTTTTGAATACCTTGAGGGGTGTAGTTTCTTAGATGAGGTCACTTTTATGGAGTTTCTACTCTAGGGGTGCATCAGGGGGGCTTCAAATGGGACATGGTGTCAAAAAACCAGTCCAGCAAAATCTGGCTTCCAAAAACCATACGGCGCACCTTTCACTCTACGCCCTGCTGTGTGCCCGTACAGTAGTTTACGGCCACATATGGGGTGTTTCTGTAAACGGCAGAGTCAGGGCGATAAAGATACAGTCTTGTTTGGCTGTTAACCCTTGCTTTGTTAGTCGAAAAAATGGGTTAAAATGGAAAATTAGGCAAAAAAATGAAATTCTCAAATTTCATCCCCATTTGCCAATAACTCTTGTGCAACACCTAAAGGGTTAACGAAGTTTGTAAAATCAGTTTTGAATACCTTGAGGGGTGTAGTTTATAGAATGGGGTCATTTTTGGGCGGTTTCTATTATGTAAGCCTCGCAAAGTGACTTCAGACCTGTAGTGGTCCCTAAAAATTGGGTTTTTGTAAATTTCTGAAAAATTTCAAGATTTGCTTCTAAACTTCTAAGCCTTGTAACATCCCCAAAAAATAAAATATCATTCCCAAAATGCTACAAACATGAAGTAGACATATGGGGAATGTAAAGTCATCACAATTTTTGGGGGTATTACTATGTATTACAGAAGTAGAGAAACTGAAACTTTGAAATTTGCAAATTTTTCAAATTTTTTTGTAAATATGGTATTTTTTTATGCAAAAAAATTTACTTTTTTGACCCAATTTTACCAGTGTCATGAAGTACAATATGTGACGAAAAAACAATCTCAGAACGGCCTGGATAAGTCAAAGCGTTTTAAAGTTATCAGCACTTAAAGTGACAGTGGTCAGATTTGCAAAAAATGGCCAAGTCCTTAAGGTGAAATAGGGCCGAGTCCTTAAGGGGTTAATGGGGGGCAGTGTGGGGGGCAAATTACTTAATGGAGGCAAATTACATGATGGGGCAGTGTGGGGGGCAAATTACAAGATGGGGCAGTGTGGGGGGCAAATTACTTAATGGAGGCAGTGTGGGGGGCAAACTACATGATGGGGGCAGTGTGGCGGGCAAATTACTTAATGGGGGCACTGTAGGGGGCAGTGTTATTAATGAGGGCATTCTAGAAGGGAATTACTATTGGTGGGACTATGAGGAGAACTATTACTATGGGAGCACTATTTCTTCAGGATAGTATTTGGCGGTATTGGGGGCACAGTGAACAGCAGGATAGCACTGTGGGGGCTCCAGGTTGGGGGATGATGATAGAAATGTGAGGACACTAAGATGTCTGTGTGTCACACTCTGCAGAGACGAGACGGCTGAGAGAAGTGTCCGGACTGAATGGAGAAGATGATGACAGAGAAGATCTACATCAGAGGAGACGTCACCTGGAGCCCCTGGATGTGACAGGTATGTGCCGCTGTATAGCGAGTACAGCAAAATGCGGTGTGTGGGGGGAGGGTCAATTTAGAGAACTGGGCTAGGGTTAATGCAAAGTGTTAATATGCACTGTGAATATAAGCCCTGTACTGTGTTGTCACTGTGCATATTAAGCCATTACTGTGATGTCACTGCATATTAAAGGGGTACTCCGGGATAGGAAAATAAATCCCCTATCCAAAGGATAGGAGATAAGTGTCTGATCGGGGGGGTCTGGCCGTTGGGATCCCCCACGATCTCCTGTATGGTACTGGTGGATCCCCTTGTGCCCGGAGAGGTGGTCAACTCTCCCCCTCCATGTATCTATGGGAGAGCCGCAGATACAGCACTTGCGTATCTCCGAGTCTTCCATAGAGATACATGGAGGGGGAGTGCTGACCACACCACCGCTCCGTGCGGTGGTTGACACAGCTTATTTCTTGAGGACTGAGCCGGGGTGCCGTACGGGAGATCACGGGCATCCCAACGATCTTTGTGGGGGCCTCATGTTTTAGTTTCGCCTAAGGCCTCACAAAGTCTAGAGCCGTCTCTGATCACGGGGCACAGACATCAGGTGACTGGTATGTGACACTGTAAAATCGGTACAACCATGGTAACTTTAGGTCACTAATGGCTGATGCAATGTACCCAACACTCAGTTACTGTCCATGTTCTATGCACACAAGATACGGTTACTGGAGTAACTACTATTTACTACAGACTCCAAGAAGAGAAAACAGAGGGGGATTTCGAAGGAAGGAAGCATAGCACAAGCCTATTAAAGGGACTCTGTCACCACTTTCTAACCCCCCCTTTTAAAAGTATTGTTATCTCCATGGCGCCCCTGTGATTACAAAGGTGTTGTTAGAAGATAAATTCGCCGTCTCCTTTTGATAAAAAGAGCTTTTATCTAACCTGTCAATCTTCTTGATAAGGTGCCCAGGGCGTTTCTGTTGGTCTCAAGCTGCCGCCCGCCGCCGCCGCCGTTGGTGCCCAGCTCCTCCCCTGATGCTTTCAGCGCCGCCTGAATGTAATGAAATACGCCTCCGGCTCTCGCTCAGTGCCCCCTCCTCCTTTTCAAAGATCCCGCGCGTGCGCACAGGCCTGTGCCTGATGCGCCCGTGCGGACATTTACAATCAGCCTCATTGAGCGAAGTGCGCATGCGCGCACTTCGCTCAACCTCCTCATCAGACGAGCACTGCAGCCAGCCACTCAGAGCCTGGCTGGCTGCAGTGCTCGTCTGATGAGGAGGTTGAGCGAAGTGCGCGCATGCGCACTTCGCTCAATGAGGCTGATTGTAAATGTCCGCACGGGCGCATCAGGCACAGGCCTGTGCGCACGCGCGGGATCTTTGAAAGGAGGAGGGGGCACTGAGCGAGAGCCGGAGGCGTATTTCATTACATTCAGGCGGCGCTGAAAGGATCAGGGGAGGAGCTGGGCACCAACGGCGGCGGCGGCGGGCGGCAGCTTGAGACCAACAGAAACGCCCTGGGCACCTTATCAAGAAGATTGACAGGTTAGATAAAAGCTCTTTTTATCAAAAGGAGACGGCGAATTTATCTTCTAACAACACCTTTGTAATCACAGGGGCGCCATGGAGATAACAATACTTTTAAAAGGGGGGGTTAGAAAGTGGTGACAGAGTCCCTTTAAGTCCATTAGGGACTACACTCAGAAGAGTTACCCATGTCCTCTCCTCTGGAGACCGACTGATCAGGTCCATCAGTTCTTCAGGTAAACACTAACATTGATAGAAGTAGATTAGCGAGGACCTATCCTCAGGATATCTGATCAGTGGGGGTCTAACTGCACCCAGTCCAGTTTGGACGGAGTCCCTTAATGTCTACATGATGGATCTACTGACAACCCATGTCCAACTGGGTTGTCAGACTCCATGAGTTATGCTGGACCTTCCGAATGGCTTCACCCGAGAAGGATTTTGATACGGTCCCCTCCCCACCTCACATGGCTGGTTGGCGATGGATTTGGGTACCACTGTGTCAAGTCTATCAGCAGGATACATGGATAGGAACAGGTAACCCTCCCAGCTGTGGCCCCTGAGGTGTTTTTCGTTGCAATGTTTCAGGGCAGAATCAGCACTCACTTTATCCCGGAGATCTTATTATGCGACATGGTGATGTTCCACACCTCCTGTATGCTGCCAACCTTTGATGTGCCGACTATGATGACCGCCAACTGGCCTGCGAACATCACCATGGTCTGAATGACGTCGGTCCAGATAACGGCTTTCAGCCCACCCTGTATGGAGAGGAAGAGGAGGATAAGGGTAATCAGCAATGACCGATAGGGGCGCTGCAGAGACACAAGTGCCGGAAGATATAGGGAGAAGGCAACAACTGCTGCAGCTAAAGAAGTTCTACAGTATCCACAGACGGCGCCTTAATACCGCGACACACAGACAGGCCGGGGGGAGGGAGAGTCGCCACCCTCCTCTTATATAAGGACTGATAGTAACCAGCAGTCAACCCCAAGTAAACCTTACCAGTGTGGTGTACAATGTGCAGACCAGTCCCATAGTCAGTACCACCCCCCAGAGGCTGATTCCAGTTACTGCAACAACAAAAGAGGAAAAAAAATAAAAAATTTCTAATTCTAAAAAGGACTGATGGGGGAGGTCTGAAACTTCTGACAAACTGCACATATGTAATACTTTTACAGCGAGGGGGCACAGGAAGAGGGCAAAGGAAGAGGGGGCACGGAGAGAGCAAAGGAAGAGGGGGCACGGAGAGAGCAAAGGAAGAGGGGGCACGGAGAGAGCAAAGGAAGAGGGGGCACGGAGAGAGCAAAGGAAGAGGGGGCACGGAGAGAGCAAAGGAAGAGGGGGCACGGAGAGAGCAAAGGAAGAGGGGGCACGGAGAGAGCAAAGGAAGAGGGGGCACGGAGAGAGCAAAGGAAGAGGGGGCACGGAGAGAGCAAAGGAAGAGGGGGCACGGAGAGAGCAAAGGAAGAGGGGGCACGGAGAGAGCAAAGGAAGAGGGGGCACGGAGAGAGCAAAGGAAGAGGGGGCACGGAGAGAGCAAAGGAAGAGGGGGCACGGAGAGAGCAAAGGAAGAGGGGGCACGGAGAGAGCAAAGGAAGAGGGGGCACGGAGAGAGCAAAGGAAGAGGGGGCACGGAGAGAGCAAAGGAAGAGGGGGCACGGAGAGAGCAAAGGAAGAGGGGGCACGGAGAGAGCAAAGGAAGAGGGGGCACGGAGAGAGCAAAGGAAGAGGGGGCACGGAGAGAGCAAAGGAAGAGGGGGCACGGAGAGGGCAGAAGGCAGGAGTAAAGGAGGAGGGGGAAGGAGAAAAGGAGTAAATGAGAAGGGGGACAGAAAAGAGAAGAAGAGCGCAGGAGTAAAAGGAGGAGGGGGCAGAAGACAGCAGAGACGGCTTATTTAACTAGCCGAGCTAGCACTTGGCCATTTTCAGCTCTCCCATAGAAGATGAAGAGGGGGCCACACGTGTGTGGTGCGTCCATCACTTTGTGGGCTCCGTTCTAAGGAGACATATCCTAGCGATATGTCTCCAGTGTCCAAGATGGGAATAGCCCTTTAAGCTGAATTACCTGCATTAAAGGCCAGGGCTGGAGCGTACAGGACCACCCCCATGTAGATAACCTGCAGAAAATAGAGAAGGAGAAGTTTATTTTAGTCAGGCAGATTTGTGTGGAATAGCAGAGCTGTGCGCAGACCCTGGTCATAGTGCCCAGAGCTTCCATACAGGTTACTGAATAACCACGAGACTCCACATCTGTACAAAATCTACAGGATACAACAGGTTAATGTTAAAAACCTTCCATTTCTTGCGGGGAGGGGGGAACAAACATAAAAACAAGGAAAACAAACAGGAAGTGTTGTCATGGGCTTGCCACGGCCTGAAGATTTCACAACAGCAGCAAAGTATAAAACATGAGATGGGCCGTCCCCGCAGCCTCCAGGTAATCCTCCCGATGTAGTGAAAGCTCTTCAATTGTCTAATATATTTTGTTTCAACTCCTAATCCTTTTCAGGATCTCCGCTTGCTGCCAGTGAACAAAACCTTATTCCACTATTACGATAAATATCGGTTCTCCTTTTTTGCCTCATGGGATCCCACAACACCTTCCGTTTGGTGTATGTGGTGCGCGGCGCAGTGAAGATAGAAGATGACCGGACTCACCATCTGGAATATGAAAGTGATGGTGCCGCAGAGCCGCGCGGCTTTATTAAACCGCAACTCCAAATACTACGAGAGAAGAGAGAGACAGGTTATAAGGGAGGGGTGTGCAATTCTCACAGGATTCGGGAGGGCACGGTTGCCCTTTGCTGCCCCATCGCCCTGGTAGACACTCTGGTCTTATCCTCCACCCCGCATGTGATGGGGCCATAGAAGACATTATCTTTGGTTAATAAACCCTGCTCCACCTGCACAGGGATGGAGAGAAGCAGACATGAGTGCAGCACGCAGCGCTGGAGGAATTTTCCACAAGGGGCTGATAAACAAGGCAACGTGATCAGCCCTCCATTACCAGAATCACCAGATACAGACGTAATAAATCTGTGATTGACCCGTGACCTTGGAGCAGTCATGTAATAATCCTGATAACGGCCGGTACTATCAGTGCTCCCCTCCCCCACTACTGGCTTCAAAATATACACAGTCCTGCAAGGTTAGAACAAGGAAAGTCAGGTGACAACTACGTCTGACATTGTACCCCGCTGTGGCAGTTGTCACCCAGCTTTCAGGCAGTAATGCAGCAATCCAAGGGTAAGGGAAGCATCACCAGCTACCAGGGAAAGTTGGAGGACAACCCAAGCAGGAGCTGTCATATTGGTCGCCACCCATCTTTCCCAGAAACAGACACAATGGAAGAACACAATTACTGACAGCCGGTACCTCGTAGGTGCTGGTCAGCCGCAGCCGGTAGAAGACGGGGATGAAGATGTACGCTGGGATGAGCAGCCCCAGGATGTAGGAGCAGCCGAGGAACCAGTACTCCGTCCCAAACCGGTATATCTCCGACGGGACGCCAAGAATGGCTACTGCCGACTGAAAGGTCGCCAGGAGGGAAAGGGACACCGGAATGAAGCCCATGTTGCGATTGGCCAGCAGAAACTCCTGGGTGGTGCGCTGCTTCCCTCCGCTCAGCGCGTAATACAGTCCGATGGCCGAGGACAGGATGAGCAGCAGAGCAAAGATGATGTAATCCACCGTGGTGAACCTCATGGCTGCTGGATGGTGCTTACAATGGATCAGACAGTGCCAACGTAGTGTTCTCAGCGATTCCACGCGATGACCGTCCACGTGTCATAATATGGAAGCCCGACGTGGATCTCGCCTGTGCTCCATGGAAGTGACGGACACCGCATCTGAAGAGTCGTATTTAAACCTGGAAAAAGAAAAGCCAGTCAGGGTTTAACCAGCGGTCCAGTCATAAAGAGGTTAATGCTTTACTCTACAGAGGAGCGCGGCACAGGCTGAAGTCCAGTAATAAAAATTAAGCAAACAGGAACATTAAAAAAACATAATAATGTATTAGACCTCCACTAAAAAGTCCCCTCTCGAGATCCCGCTCTATTCTGCTTGCTCCAGTCCTCCAGAAAAACTACTTAGCTGCTGCCCCTCCCCCCGTACATATATCTTCCATTCCCAGGTCCTGTTGTGATGCCCTTTCCCCTTAGATCCCTCTGGCACTTCTACCTTCTCGTGCTGCCGTTTCCTCTAGAAGTCTCAACCACTCCTCTGGTGCCGCCCCTTCCCCGTAGATCTCTGGACCACTCCTGGACTCCTCTGGTTCTGCCCCTTCCCCCTAGATCTCTGGACCACTCCTGGACTCCTCTGGTTCTGCCCCTTCCCCCTAGATCTCTGGACCACTCCTGGACTCCTCTGGTTCTGCCCCTTCCCCCTAGATCTCTGGACCACTCCTGGACTCCTCTGGTTCTGCCCCTTCCCCCTAGATCTCTGGACCACTCCTGGACTCCTCTGGTTCTGCCCCTTCCCCCTAGATCTCTGGACCACTCCTGGACTCCTCTGGTTCTGCCCCTTCCCCCTAGATCTCTGGACCACTCCTGGACTCCTCTGGTTCTGCCCCTTCCCCCTAGATCTCTGGACCACTCCTGGACTCCTCTGGTTCTGCCCCTTCCCCCTAGATCTCTGGACCACTCCTGGACTCCTCTGGTTCTGCCCCTTCCCCCTAGATCTCTGGACCACTCCTGGACTCCTCTGGTGCCGTCCCTTCCCCCTAGATCTCTCGACCACTCTGGTTCTGCCCCTTCCCTGTAGACCTCTGGACCACTCCTGGACTTCTCTGGTGCTGTTCTCCCCTTAGACCTCTCCTCCACTCCCACCCAATAATTAAGAAACATTGCCATTACTAACCAACAGACAATAGTCCCAACGTGAAAAGACACAATCAGTTTTAGTACTTAGGAGGTAAGAGGTCTGCTAGAACCAAGAAAAATTCCCAAAACAGGTTATAATATAATTACAGGGTTGGAGAATAAAAAAAAAACAAACAAAAAAAAAACAAAAAACACTAAGTCTATCAAGCTCAACTAGAGGAAGGCAAAAATAACGGCGGAGACCCAACTGCTTCCAATTGGACAAATCACAGGATCCATATTCCATACTAATACCAGTAACTACATATAATGTGCTCCACACCCAACCCCTTCTTGTATCTCTCCACGACTTCAGCCATTACTATACCCTGAGGGTGACTGTTCCTATGACCTCATGTTCTCCGCTGGGTCCATGAAGGAAAATTATTGCGTAGGTTATGATATGGACCATATACATAAAGACATCATGTCCCCCCTCAATCTTCTCTTCAAGGATAAATACATTTAGTTTCGATAACTGAGATCTTCCATGGCTCCTAGTCTTTAGGCAGATCTATTTTTTATGGATTGGTGCCCAAAACTGGACTATCTACTCAAGATCTGGTCACACTGGTGCTTTTATAAGGGGTTAAATGAGAGCCTCTTCTCCAGAAGCCATTTTGTTCTTAAAACAGGACAATATATTGTTGGCTTTTGAAGCAGCAGACTGGCATTGAGAATTCAGTTTATGATTAATAATTACACCCAAATCCTTCTCCATCGTAGACTCACCCAATAGTCATCTATCCAGGGTATAGACTCCAAGGCTCTGCAATTCTTGCCATCAAACCCAGACTAGACCACGGATGAAGTCAATGGGTGGTCACAGGGAGGACGCACCAGCACTGCCTCGGGACTTCTGATATGTACCCAAAGCCTTTATGTACACGAAGTCTATCGACAGGGCCCCCGTCCCTACATCACACTGATAGTCACTAATTACATTGCAGTTAATCATTGTGATCCCATCATCTCAGGACTGTGGGAAAGTCTCCGGCTGCAGACTCCAGGCGCCGCTTAATATCAGATCCCCTAAGCCAAGGAGTAAAAAGGACAATACCCTATGCTATCTCCCCGTCTCCAAATACAATCTACTGCTCCGTTATCAGCCATTCATTGAAGCGCCTGAGCCGCCCACATCTCTCAAGGTCTTTGCATATAGTCATCACCCAGCTTTCCCTGAAGCAGATATAAGAAGCCCAACCTCAGGGGTCACCAGACAGATGAACGGATCTTCAGAGCAGACATTAGGTTCCGAATTGTTGGAATTCAATTTGTGCCCAGTTCAACACACCCAGGTGACAGGTGAGGCGCAGAGCCGACAGTCGACCCCCCCACCCCTTCCGACAAATCCGAGGCAGGAAACCCCAGTCTTTAAAGGAATGAGGGGAAAGGTCGGTCAACAGTGACTGTGCAGATACACGAGTGCGCCAAAGGCTCGGTCTGGGCACCGGTGGCTGTGGTATCAGATGCCGGCGGTGGGAGGACTGTGCCGTTACATCACTATTACAATGTAGCCCCTAAAGGGTTAATTAGGGGGGCCTAAAAGAGACGAGAGGAGCAGTCCCGACTATGGGACTGGAGTCGTGGCTCTGTACATTATATACCGATAGCGGACGGCTGCTGCGCATCCATCCGCCAATCCCAAGAGGAGGCGGCAAGGTAGCAGTGACAGGTGACCCCCGCCATACGCTGCCTGATGGGGGCGCTCACAGCCCAGCATCCCCTCCGATCTGGGATACGAGGAATTCCATGGAGCGTAAATAAGCAGCGAGACGCCAATAATCCTTGGAAACTCCTAAATCTCCTATAATCCAGGATTAGCGCTGAAATAAAACAATTTAAAAAATGTATTCCATTTAAAGCTACAGATTCCAGGTTAAATCTACCTGCATCTTCTGACCAAACACCCACCGACCACCTAAACCTGAATATCTAATGAGAAGGACGCCTACTCAACCGGTGATGCAGGTTCTTTATCCCAAGAACTTAAATGGGGGGCATAGCGCTAGGAAACGCCCCCCCCCCCCCGCCATTGTCTGTTAGGTGCGAGTCCCACACCTACCTCCTAAATGGAGCTGCTAAAGTCCAGGAGGGTGCACTGCGCATGCGCGGAACCCTCCATTCATTTCTATGGGGCTGCCGAAAATAGCCGAGTGCTCCATAGAAACGAATGGGAGAGGTGGCCGCGCAAGTGCGGTGCGCTCCCATTCATCTCTATGGGGATTCTGACAATAGCCGAGCGCGCCACTCCGCTATTTTTGGCGGGCCAATAGGAAGCCTTGGGGGTGGCCAGACCTGGCACCGCCGGCCACCACTTTTCCAGCCTCGTGTTAGAGGTGGGTGCTGGTCCCCACGCTGGACCCGCACCTATTAGACAATGGGGGCATATCCTAGCGATACGCCCCCATGGAAATACCCCTTTAAAGGGATTGGCTAGTTCCCCCTTTATCGTGTCTCCAGGCTTGTTAAAAAGCTGGACTTTGTCTTATCGGGCGTCACAAGGTTTGTCCATGGAGTCCCGATGCAACATGGCGTAACCGCTGCAAAAAATACTAATCCAACACCGCTGGATTTCTGGTCACTATTGACCGGTGCATCTAAGGGGTTAAGCGGCCGGGATCGGCATTAACATGGAAATCAGCTCCACCATTCTGCAGATATTGGGGACCCGCCACTTTTTCTACATTTATAGAAACATTCATGGACAGACGCTGATGGCCTCAGTCCAGCTGCCGCCATCTTGCAGGATGAGATCTGAACCCGACTGACTCCGGCATCCCGCAGTCACTCATTAACGGCGATTGTTATATGGGAGTCAATGTATAGCTAGGATCGGAGCCCGTCCCGTATCCATTAACAAGAGTCCAGGGTGGGGGCACAACACGCACATCAGAGCGGCATGACTGACAAATAGGACACCCCAAGTCCTCCGGAAAAAAAAAACACGACATCTGTTGTGTATTAAAAAAAAACAAAAAACGGATGACATCTGTATGGCATCAGTTTTTTTTTTTTTTTTCCAGATGTTCTATTTTTTTTGGGCAGGGCTACAGAACGGAGCAACGGATGCGGACAGCACACGGACCGCTACGCACATCTTTTGCGGCCCCATTGAAGTGAACGGGTCCGCACCTAAGCCGCAAAAAGTGCTGCTCGGATGAAGAACCAAGCCACGTTCGTGCGCATGTAGGCTGTGAGGGAGAGCACCCGTCCCGACCTCCCAGCACCGCAATGGCATCATAAATCAATATAATGCTATGTAACTCTTGCAGTTCCGGAATGTGTTGTATACAGCAGCACTGACAGCATTATGTCAGTGTTATATTGATTTATGATGCCATGTGACCCCGGCAGTGCTGGGAGGTCAGGACGGGTGCTGTGCTGCGAGTCCGGAGTGCTACATCCTCTCTTGATTGAAGAGGACCTGTGGATGAGGCGGGTATTTTTTTTCTATTTGTAGCTTTCTACAGAGGCTGAGAGAACCTCAAGCCTAGAAGCCCCTTCCTAAGCATCACCCACCACCGTCTGTGTACCCCGACTTTACCCCCCCCCCACCGGTGTACGACGGCACACAGCGAGGGCGGCAGAAGAAGAGACTTAAAATAGGAACGAGGGGAACGCTTCTTCTGTCTGCGTCAAAGGCAGTAATTACTGCCTGCAATTAAAGCGACAGCGCGACACGCAGCAATACAGCCCAACCCCCGGCTGGCGAGACCCCCTCCCAGTCCGCTCTGTTACCAGGGAAACTCACCGGAAGGTGGTAATCAAAGCTGCGGCTGTCCACGAGTCTAACGTATAGATCTACTACACAACCTGCGTGTCACGTAGGGCTCATGCCCATGAACGCAAGGGCTCCGTGCTGCGGACTGCAATGCTTGGGCACCGACCGCAGGGGAAGCCAGATGCGGATCGCGGACCCATTCACTTGAATGGGGTCCGCGATCCGCATCCGACTGCTTTTTTGCGGTGCGGAGGCACAGCCAGAAACGCCCACGGAAGAACTCCGTAGCGCTTCCGCACCGCATCTCTGGGTTTGTGGACCCATTCAAGTGAACGGGTCCGCATCCGTGATGTGGGGTGCACGCGGGCGTTGCCC
Organism: Bufo bufo; assembly: GCF_905171765.1. Classification (NCBI taxonomy): domain Eukaryota; kingdom Metazoa; phylum Chordata; class Amphibia; order Anura; family Bufonidae; genus Bufo; species Bufo bufo. The sequence goes on along the minus strand of NC_053392.1, from coordinate 33,302,217 downwards.
AGTGTATTGCAGGGCAACGGCCGTGTGCATGAGCCCTTACTAACCATTTTTTAAGATCTCTGCTTGCTGCAAGGATTTTCAGAGAATTTCTAACTGATGACCTAAGTTATCAGTATTTGATCAGTGGGGGGGGGGGGCGGGCGACACCCAAGACTCCCACCCATCAGCTGTTCAGTCCAATTAAAGTGAATGGTGCTAGGCTGTAATACCAAACACCACCACTATATATTATATGGCGCTGTGCTAAATGAAGGTTTGCGTCAGTGCCTTCTCAAGCAGCTGATTGGCGGAGGTCCCAGGTATCGGACCCCACCCCCTACTGGTGACCTGTCTGGAGGGCTCGGGAAAACCCCCTTTAATAGACACACCGGGTCAGAGTCCTTATGCGTTGCGTAAAAAAAAAAAAAAAAAAACGCAGCATGTTCTATATTCTGCGTTTTTCACGCAATGCAGGCCCCATAGAAGTGAATGGGGCTGCGTGAAAAATCGCAAGCAAGCGCGGAGGCGGTGCGATTTTCACAGATGGTTGCTAAGGAGACGATGAGATGAGCCCCGCGACCCCATTAAAGTCCATTTACTGTATTATTTTCCCTTCTAACATGGTTATAAAGGGAAAATAATAAAATCTACAGAACTTCAGTGAAGAAGTCCGGGTTCGGGTCCGGGTATCACATTCCGTTTTTTTTATCATGCGCGTGCAAAACACATTGCACTCGTGCGGAAAAAAACGGAACGCAATCGCAGACAAAACTGACTGAAATTGCGTGCCTACTGGCGCGGGTTTGCCGCAATAAATCCGGACAAAATCCGTGACGCCCGTGTGAAAGAGGCCTGACAAAGTGATGCCAACGTCAGTCCTAAAAGAGACATTCCAATTTTGAGAATTACAAATTTTTTCCAAGTTCTCTGTAAGATTCGGATTTTTTTTTTTTAAATAAAAAAAGGTAAAATATATCAATTCTAAATTTACCACCAACATGAAGTACAATGTGTCCTGAGAAAACCGTCTCAGAACGGCTTCGATACGCAGAGTGATCGCCACAGAAAGGGACAGGTCAGATTTACAGAAATTAGAAGGTGAAAAACTGACCCAGGGGAGATGGGGTTAACAGTAGCCAAAATCTCTGCCTGCTGTCAGTGAATAGGAACATTCACAGCCAGTGCTGCTCTCAGCTGGGAAGAGGATACACAGTTGTACCCAGTGCAGATAATGCTCTGTGACTCCGTTACAATGTGTCGGTCCGGAATGTTTACTGCATTGTGTAGACGGATACAATCGTCTGCGCCTCTCAGCTGAGGAAAGGGTTACTGCCTGACAGCAAGCAGAGCTCCTGACAACAGCCAGGGATGGAACTAAGTCCATTAGGAAATTGTAGAAATCTGTGTGTGTGAAAACCCTTCACATCAGGAGGACGACTCCGGGAACCGCGACTCCCAGTGCGGAAACCGCCAGAGACCTTCCGGATTATCAGAAGGCACTTACCGGTCACTGCCCCCCCGTCATCACCGGCGGACGACCGACCCCCAAACAGACAAATCACTTCTGCAAGAGGAGAGGGAACAAGAGTGAACGTCCAGCACAGGGGAAAACCAGCTGTGTGTGTGCGCCGTTACATGGGACTGCAGGTGACATCTACTGCATTATCTGTACTCAGAACTATCACCGTGTTATCTGTGATGTTACATAGGACTGCAAGTGACATCTACTGCATTATCTGTACTCAGAGCTATCACCGTGTTATCTGTGATGTTACATAGGACTGCAAGTGACATCTACTTCATTATCTGTACTCAGAGCTATCACCGTGTTATCTGTGATGTTACATAGGACTGCAGGTGACATCTACTACATTATCTGTACTCAGAGCTATCACTGTGTTATCTGTGGTGTTACATAGGACTGCAGGTGACATCTACTCCATTATCTGTATGCAGAGAGTTATCACTGTGTTATCTGTGGTGTTACATAGGACTGCAGGTGACATCTACTACATTATCTGTACTCAGAGAGTTATCACTGTGTTATCTGTGATGTTACATAGGACTGCAGGTGACATCTACTACATTATCTGTACCCAGAGAGTTATCACTGTGTTATCTGTGATGTTACATAGGACTGCAGGTGACATCTACTACATTATCTGTACCCAGAGAGTTATCACTGTGTTATCTGTGATGTTACATAGGACTGCAGGTGACATCTACTACATTATCTGTACCCAGAGAGTTATCACTGTGTTATCTGTGGTGTTACATAGGACTGCAGGTGATATTTTCCTCTTATGACCTCCAGTGACTGGCTTGTGTGGATGGATGTCTTGTGACCTTTCCTCCAGAGCTGATGTTCGGTGCCAGGGTGAAGGTCCGGGGGTGAGATCTTCTGCCTCGTTCAGATGGCAGATAACCAATTACATATTACCAGAGGCGGACGCACCTGCGACAGAACTGCAGCTCTGCTGTGTCACGGATCATAAGTTTCAGGAGGGAACCAAAGTTCATCTCATTTGGACGTCTCAGGTTTTCCTGAGAGGCAGAAAATAAAGAGTTAAAACACGGATGGATCCAAATCCGTGGTCACATGAAGCGGATTACTCAATGACAAGTTAATTAAAGAAGAATGGAGGATCCGGGCACAGCGCCACCTGGAGGAGATAGGAGGCTGTACAGATGACGCGTTACATTGTTTCCAGTGGGCAGACAACATGTCACCTGCACAGGTATCACTGAGGGGCGACCGCACTGTGCTGCGCAGGGACGCCCCACCTTCAGACTCCAAAAACCCAATGTTGGTCCGGCCAGAACGACCTACACAGCGAATTACTAACCCCAGCATGCCCCCCTGTGAAGCACAGAGGAACTACTAACCCCAGCATGCCCCCCTGTGAAGCACAGAGGAACTACAAATCCCAGCATGCCCCCTGTGAGGTCACAGCAATAATGACCCACACGTGGTGAGGGACAAAAAATCCCTGCTGCATACCCCACAATGACATACACGTGACGGTGAACTACACGTCCCAGCATGCCCCGCGGTCAGTACCGCCTGTCACCACCACACGCCGTGCACATTGCTGCACATGGGGCGCGCAGGGAATGCTGGGACTTGTAGTAGCGGCACCACACAAGGTACCTGTCCCGTCCTCCTGACCGCAGCCGCCGCGGACGAATCTCCTCACACAAGGACGAGCGTCTTCTCCTGCGAGTCTTGAAGCCATGAGGTGGGCGGGGACATGTCACCGTGCCAGCCAATCACCGGGCTCCGATATCATACTGACCCTCTGATTGCTAATAAGTAGCGTGCAAGCGGCATACAGCCTGAGGGGACGGATGCGCATGCGCAAGCGGCGTCATGGTGCGCGGGTCTTCAGCCAATCAATGACGGGAACTTTGAACATCCAATGTTGAGGGGAAAAAAATCGTTAATGCGCCTGTGCAGTTCACATGTGAAGCCACAAGACGCCATGTTTATTGTGGGAGGCTTTGCTGTGTTATAGTGAGGGGAAGTGAAAGACCGCAACATAACAGACTGTGACAGGCTGTGTATCTAATCTAATCCTGTGTGATACTGTCTGCTGAGCTGTGTATCTAATCCTATCATGTGTGATACTGTCTGCTGAGCTGTGTATCTAATCCTATCCTGTGTGATACTGCCTGCTGAGCTGTGTATCTAATCCTACCATGTGTGATACTGTCTGCTGAGCTGTGTATCTAATCCTATCCTGTGTGATACTGTCTGCTGAGCTATGTATCTAATCCTATCCTGTGTGATACTGCCTGCTGAGCTGTGTATCTAATCCTATCCTGTGTGATACTGTCTGCTGAGCTATGTATCTAATCCTATCCTGTGTGATACTGCCAGCTGAGCTGTGTATCTAATCCTATCCTGTGTGATACTGCCTGCTGAGCTGTGTATCTAATCCTATCCTGTGTGATACTGCCTGCTGAGCTGTGTATCTAATCCTATCCTGTGTGATACTGCCTGCTGAGCTGTGTATCTAATCCTATCATGTGTGATACTGCCTGCTGAGCTGTGTATCTAATCCTATCCTGTGTGATACTGCCTGCTGAGCTGTGTATCTAATCCTACCATGTGTGATACTGTCTGCTGAGCTGTGTATCTAATCCTATCCTGTGTGATACTGTCTGCTGAGCTATGTATCTAATCCTATCCTGTGTGATACTGCCTGCTGAGCTGTGTATCTAATCCTATCCTGTGTGATACTGTCTGCTGAGCTATGTATCTAATCCTATCCTGTGTGATACTGCCTGCTGAGCTGTGTATCTAATCCTATCCTGTGTGATACTGCCTGCTGAGCTGTGTATCTAATCCTATCCTGTGTGATACTGCCTGCTGAGCTGTGTATCTAATCCTATCCTGTGTGATACTGCCTGCTGAGCTGTGTATCTAATCCTATCCTGTGTGATACTGCCTGCTGAGCTGTGTATCTAATCCTACCATGTGTGATACTGTCTGCGGAGCTGTGTATCTAATCCTATCCTGTGTGATACTGCCTGCTGAGCTATGTATCTAATCCTATCCTGTGTGATACTGCCTGCTGAGCTGTGTATCTAATCCTGTGTGATACTGTCTGCTGAGCTGTGTATCTAATCCTGTGTGATACTGTCTGCTGAGCTGTGTATCTAATCCTATCCTGTGTGATACTGTCTGCTGAGCTGTGTATCTAATCCTATCCTGTGTGATACTGCCTGCTGAGCTGTGTATCTAATCCTATCCTGTGTGATACTGCCTGCTGAGCTGTGTATCTAATCCTATCCTGTGTGATACTGTCTGCTGAGCTGTGTATCTAATCCTATCCTGTGTGATACTGTCTGCTGAGCTGTGTATCTAATCCTATCCTGTGTGATACTGTCTGCTGAGCTGTGTATCTAATCCTATCCTGTGTGATACTGCCTGCTGAGCTGTGTATCTAATCCTATCCTGTGTGATACTGTCTGCTGAGCTGTGTATCTAATCCTATCCTGTGTGATACTGCCTGCTGAGCTGTGTATCTAATCCTATCCTGTGTGATACTGTCTGCTGAGCTGTGTATCTAATCCTATCCTGTGTGATACTGCCTGCTGAGCTGTGTATCTAATCCTATCCTGTGTGATACTGCCTGCTGAGCTGTGTATCTAATCCTATCCTGTGTGATACTGTCTGCTGAGCTGTGTATCTAATCCTATCCTGTGTGATACTGCCTGCTGAGCTGTGTATCTAATCCTATCCTGTGTGATACTGCCTGCTGAGCTGTGTATCTAATCCTATCCTGTGTGATACTGCCTGCTGAGCTGTGTATCTAATCCTATCCTGTGTGATACTGCCTGCTGAGCTGTGTATCTAATCCTATCCTGTGATACTGCCTGCTGAGCTGTGTATCTAATCCTATCCTGTGTGATACTGCCTGCTGAGCTGTGTATCTAATCCTATCCTGTGTGATACTGCCTGCTGAGCTGTGTATCTAATCCTATCCTGTGTGATACTGTCTGCTGAGCTGTGTAGCTAATCCTATCCTGTGTGATACTGCCTGCTGAGCTGTGTATCTAATCCTATCCTGTGTGATACTGCCTGATGAGCTGTGTATCTAATCCTATCCTGTGTGATACTGCCTGCTGAGCTGTGTATCTAATCCTATCCTGTGTGATACTGCCTGCTGAGCTGTGTATCTAATCCTATCCTGTGTGATACTGCCTGCTGAGCTGTGTATCTAATCCTATCCTGTGTGATACTGCCTGCTGAGCTGTGTATCTAATCCTATCCTGTGTGATACTGCCTGCTGAGCTGTGTATCTAATCCTATCATGTGTGATACTGTCTGCTGAGCTGTGTATCTAATCCTATCCTGTGTGATACTGCCTGCTGAGCTGTGTATCTAATCCTATCCTGTGTGATACTGCCTGCTGAGCTGTGTATCTAATCCTATCCTGTGTGATACTGCCTGCTGAGCTGTGTATCTAATCCTATCATGTGTGATACTGTCTGCTGAGCTGTGTATCTAATCCTATCCTGTGTGATACTGCCTGCTGAGCTGTGTATCTAATCCTATCCTGTGTGATACTGCCTGCTGAGCTGTGTATCTAATCCTATCCTGTGTGATACTGTCTGCTGAGCTGTGTATCTAATCCTATCCTGTGTGATACTGCCTGCTGAGCTGTGTATCTAATCCTATGTGATACTGCCTGCTGAGCTGTGTATCTAATCCTCTCCTGTGTGATACTGTCTGCTGAGCTGTGTATCTAATCCTACCCTGTGTGATACTGCCTGCTGAGCTGTGTATCTAATCCTATCCTGTGTGATACTGCCTGCTGAGCTGTGTATCTAATCCTATCATGTGTGATACTGTCTGCTGAGCTGTGTATCTAATCCTATCCTGTGTGATACTGCCTGCTGAGCTGTGTATCTAATCCTATCCTGTGTGATACTGCCTGCTGAGCTGTGTATCTAATCCTATCCTGTGTGATACTGTCTGCTGAGCTGTGTATCTAATCCTATCCTGTGTGATACTGCCTGCTGAGCTGTGTATCTAATCCTATCCTGTGTGATACTGCCTGCTGAGCTGTGTATCTAATCCTATCCTGTGTGATACTGTCTGCTGAGCTGTGTATCTAATCCTATCCTGTGTGATACTGTCTGCTGAGCTGTGTATCTAATCCTGTCCTGTGTGATACTGTCTGCTGAGCCGTGTATCTAATCCTATCCTGTGTGATACTGTCTGCTGAGCCGTGTATCTAATCCTATCCTGTGTGATACTGTCTGCTGAGCTGTGTATCTAATCCTATCCTGTGTGATACTGCCTGCTGAGCTGTGTATCTAATCCTATCCTGTGTAATACTGCCTGCTGAGCTGTGTATCTAATCCTATCCTGTGTGATACTGCCTGCTGAGCTGTGTATCTAATCCTATCCTGTGTGATACTGCCTGCTGAGCTGTGTATCTAATCCTATCCTGTGTGATACTGCCTGCTGAGCTGTGTATCTAATCCTATCCTGTGTGATACTGTCTGCTGAGCTGTGTATCTAATCTTATCCTGTGTGATACTGTCTGCTGAGCTGTGTATCTAATCCTGTTATGTGTGATACTGTCTGCTGAGCTGTGTATCTAATCCTGTTATGTGTGATACTGTCTGCTGAGCTGTGTATCTAATCCTATCCTGTGTGATACTGCCTGCTGAGCTGTGTATCTAATCCTATCCTGTGTGATACTGCCTGCTGAGCTGTGTATCTAATCCTATCCTGTGTGATACTGTCTGCTGAGCTGTGTATCTAATCCTATCCTGTGTGATACTGCCTGCTGAGCTGTGTATCTAATCCTACCATGTGTGATACTGTCTGCTGAGCTCTCTACCACCCATAGTTGTCGGCACGATTTCCACTTGTTCCATAGATTGATACCTGTGCTCAATGTGGGGAAATCTGCCTTGTGCTCTGCTGCCATCTAGTGGATTTCTAGCTCCTAGCCCGGGTGATATTCTCTGCTTACTGTGCTCTCCTCCGCTGCCGTCACATCTACGTCACCGCTGCTGTCACAGTGGGGGAGCATTTATTTTGTGGTCTGTGAGTTTATTTTTTTACCATTGTAAGCTTTTGGTAAAAATTGCCAGGGTGCTGGACAACCCCATTAGGCTACATTCAGATGATAGTTACATGGTTTATAAGGCTGAAGAAGCCTCCGTCCATCCAGTTCAGCCTGTTATCCTGCAAGTTGATCCAGAGAAAGGGAAAATATTCTCACAAAGAAGTAAATTTTTTTTTTTTTAGGGGGGTGAAATTTCCTTCCCGACTCCAATCAGGCAATCAGACTAACTCCCTGGATCAACGACCCCTCTCTAGTAGCTATAGCCTGTAATATTATTACGCTCCAGAAATACATCCAGGCCCCTCTTGAATTCCTTTATTGTACTCACCATCACCACCTCCTCAGGCAGAGAGCTCCATAGTCTCACTGCTCTTACCGTAAAGAATCCTTTTCTATGTTTGTGTACAAACCTTCTTCCCTCCAGACGCAGAGGATGTCCCCTCGTCACAGTCACAGTCCTGGGGATAAATAGATGATGGGATAGATCTCTGTACTGACCCCTGATATATTTATACATAGTAATTAGATCTCCCCTCAGTCGTCTTTTTTCTAAAGTGAATAACCCTAATTTTGATAATCTTTCAGGGTACTGTAGTTGCCCCATTCCAGTTATTACTTTAGTTGCCCTCCTCTGGACCCTCTCCAGCTCTGCTATGTCTGCCTTGTTTACAGGAGCCCAGAACTGTACACAGTCCTCCATGTGTGGTCTGACTAGTGATTTGTAAAGGGCAGGACTATGTTTTCATCACGGGCATCTATGCCCCTTCTGATGCAACCCAGTATCTTATTGGCCTTGGCAGCAGCTGCCTGACACTGGTTTCTACAGCTTAGTTTGCGGTTCACTCCAGATTCAGGGTGGTTCAGGTTTGACGATACTTTCAAAAAGTTTGGTTTGGACCCGAATCAATTCTCTCTGAACCAAAGTTGCTCCAATTGCCCTGAAAGTTGGTCTATAACGCCCTCTCGCCTCCTAGGACCTCTCTTTATTTATTTTTTATGATTTTTTTTCTCCGCTCTGGAACACGATGATAGCAGTAGTAAATGGCGTCTGAGTGACGCTGACATACACAGGGGTACAGGTGAATCCCACTGTGGGCCCAAGAGCAAGATGGGCCCCTCGCCCACCACAAGTGGCACATTGGACTGACTGCACTACATATAGATAGACCGCAAGATGCCTCGGGTGGTGGAGATGACTTCTCGGTACCCGTCAGACCGGCCATTATCCTGCCCTCTCCATATCACTGCAGGGACCCCAGAAACAATAATCTTGCTGCGGCCACTGTGTGGGAAGGTACTATTTGTAAGTAGCTTTACAGTGGCCCCCCCCCAGAATCAGTTTTACTGTACAGCGAGTTTTAAAACACACCGCGCCGGCACATGTTCTGCATTTTTATCTTCCAAAGCTTCCAAAAAAGATCCCTTATCGGGGGCACACGGTGTTATGGGACAGAAGTAAAAGTGGCTTGTTGAGGCCAAGTGTCCAAAAATGATACCTTGGCAGGGTCAGAATGCGGCCTGTACGACCCGAAGAGGTGCCGATGGTCAGAAGAAAAAGTGGCTCCTTGTGAACAAGTCTAAAAAAAAGTGGTTATCCAAAACTATAAACTGCCCCCCCCCATATACCGGGCTCCTCGCACGGAATATACTTACCCAACTCCCTGCGCCACATGGGGGGGGGGGGGGGGGGGGGGGCAGTTTATAGTTTTGAAAAACTCCATCTCAGACAATGGAGGCATATCTCTAGAGCAGGGAGGGCCAACCTGTGGCTCTCCAGCTGTTGTAAAACTACAACTCCCACCATGCACTGCTGTAGGCAGTCTGGGCCTGCTGGGAGTTGTAGCCTCAGGTTGGCCATCCCTGCTCTAGGATATGCCCCCATTGTCTGATAGCTGCTGCTGTTGGGGATGGGACTGTGTCCATGGAGGACGAGGTAGTGGAGGTGGAGAAGTGCCTGGGGTGGTAGCCAGCCCGATGCAATCGGGGGAGGGCTGCAAAAGGACCTGGCCAGGTTGCTGTGGGGCTGCCTCTCCACTGCCACAAAAAACATTGACCCAGTGGGCCATGAAAGACGTACTGTCGCTGGAAATTATAGCTGCTTCAGGTGCCCCCCGTGGAGTGGCCCGCATTCTCTGCCACGTGAGGCACTACTACAATGATACTACAGTGACTGCACTGCCAGCAACTCGACCACGTGGGGGTTCAGCTTGTAGACAAGCTAATTGCTGGTGGAGAAAAGTTATACGATGGCCAAACATTTTGTAATAGATGTCTCACGGTGGAGCTGCGGACAAAGAAAAGTCTTCGCAGGAGAAGAAGAAGGTGATGATGATGATGATGACAAAGATTCCATATTCCTTGGGGATACAGTTTGGCTGCCACAAAGAGGACCAGGAGAAGAAGGACAGACTTATACTGATTGGGTATGCTGGCCAGTTGTGTTTTCCTAAAGCATCCGGTGGTGCCGCCTCATGTGCTGCAATAGACCTCTGGTAGCTAGGAGTGTGTTTGAGCGGCCACGGCTTTAGTCCTGCAGATCCTGCACATGGCTGTAGTTTTGTGTGCCCACCTTGTGGAGAAAAAGCGCCATCCTGGAGTTGCTTGCTCAGAGCTACAGGCAGCTTAACTTTGGCATTTTGCGCCTAATTCACCCACAGCGTCGGCGGCATCACCAGATCCCCAAGCAGACGTGGCCTTGGCTGTTCTTTGGGAGGTACATCACCTGTGCTCTTTATTGCTGCCTCTGCTGCCACCACCCTTCTATACTGATGTTGCCTCCTGCTCAGCAGTCCTCACCCTCCCTGCCACTTTTATCAGACTGTGATATATCACGCTGGGCCCCCTCCTATGTTCTGCATTTGGCACTGTCTCTGCCCCCACTTCCTATACCGTGGCTACGTGTGCCACTATTACCACCACCACCCACACAACTATGCCTGGGGACCCGCACCTCCTCTGAACGTCCTTTTCAGGGCAGCCCAAATGGTGATGGCTCTCATACAAGATGTCAACTCTCTTGACTATCTGCTGTAGGGTGTGGTGAGGTTTTCTTGCCACTTAGGAAAAAGAAAGGCACCCCACTAGGAAGGTGCATTGAAGACTAAAAGGACACCATGAAAAGCCTTTTCTGGGGCTGCAAGGAGGAGTAGTAGGAGATATGCTGTGACCCCTGGCTCCAAGGCACAGTGTCAGACTCAGAAGTCACCTCCATGGCATCCTGCTGCGATTGAGAGGAGGAGTGAGCCATCCAATCCACAATCTCATCCTCTTTCTCCTCAATGATAATGTTATGCCTTTCCGAAGCCAGCAGGGACAACTGTGGCCTACTACTATTACTACTACTGGCCGGATAGCTGCTGCTGCTATTACCCACATTCTGGCTCCGGCTCTTTCATTTGGAACCCTTCTGTAGCTCTGACATTTTTGGGCCTAATGTACACACTCACACAAAGTATGGAACGGTTTGTAAATCTGGTTTCTGGAACTTAAAGGGGTTCTCAGTTTTTTCCCCCTCAACCATGACTACACCCTTGCGACTAGGAACTCCTATCCAGGACAGGAAACCTGAGACGGTTCACACCCCCACCACACCTGAGTTCAGGTTTCCTCTTCTCCAAATAGGAAGTACCCAGGGAGCTCTTTCTGCAGGTGCAGCTTTACACCCGGGGACTGTGGAAGGTCCGGGTCTACATACTGTGGAGGGACCTATCCCATGCAACGTCAGACTCCTTGGGGAGATGCTTGCTTAGACTGTTGTTTCTCCTGCCTCTTCCTAGCCTCTAGGGAGTCGCTGTGGTCGTGTCCAGGTCTGATTCAGTCGGCGGGGCGTGCGTTGTGCTGCCCCTTTCCAAGACGGCCTCCGTTCACTGAAGATAGGATGTGTATGCGCCGGGAGGAGATAGTGTTACGTTCTTCCAGTCTGAAGCAGGAGAACGCAGCCAGTCCAACAGTTGCGCACACAGTGCTTTGGTGGATCCAGTGATTTTATCATGTCTGAGCCAGATGATGGGGTAGGCACTGACCCTATGAAAACCTCGAGGCCTGCAAGTCCGGTATTGGTCCTCAGGAGTGGGGGAACACTTTCTCTACAGATGGTGAAAGATTTCCTTCTTTATTAATATGGGGTGTTGTTTGCTTGTTTGTTCCTATAGGTTGCAAAAATACCTAAGTAGGCATCTAGCAAGTCTAAACATAAGGACTGTGGGGGGTTTAAAATACAGTTGCCATCATCTTGTTAGATCATTGTGCCAGAGTTTTGTGGATAAACTGGTGATAGAAGAATCTCAGAATTTATCCAGAAATACAAAAGCTTAAGAGTCTATTAAGTCCCTTAAGAGAAGTCGTCCTCATTCATCTGAATGGGCTGATTCGGACTCCTCTGATAAAGAAGAGTTTGATTCAGAGTCCGATCAGAATCTATCTGTAGATTGTTCCTTGTCTGATGAAGAATCAGCAGGAAGGGCGATACGGAAGATGAAGAATTGTTATTAAAAATGGTCAGGCCCACTATTCAGCTGGAGGACATCATGCAACCTAAAAGCATAGCAGATCAGGTCTTTGAAGGCTTAGGTCCAAGACATCATATGGTCTAATGTATTCACAAAAATACGGAAGGAATGGAAGAACCCTGACAGAAAATGTTTTATTCCCACATCTGTCAAGAGGGAATACCTATTTGAAGATTCAGTATCAGATTTGGGACAAGGCGCCTACAGTGGATGCACCAGTTGCTAAGATTGCTAAAAGATCTGCCCTTCCATTTGAGGATTTGGGATGTCGGGGGATCCCTTAGACAAGAGGGCTTGGGAGTCTGCATCTACCAGCCTTAGGCCTAGCCAGTGGCGTAGGGATCGCCATAGCAATGGCTATGGGGCCCTACGCCACTGGGGGCCCGCCGCCGATTGAGGATTAAAAAATAAATAAATAATGTGGCGCGTGGGTGGCGCTGTGATAGGGGGCGGTTGGACTCGGAGCCGGAGGGCGGAGGTAGAGAGGCAGTCTGGGCGGCGGTTTGCTGGATGTGGAGGAGGCGGAGTCGCAGACTAGGAGCTGCACATACAAGGAAGCTGCTGGAGTGTGGGTGGCTGGCTCGGCGGGCGGCGCGCACGCAGTACAGGTACGGTTCGGTCAGGTGTGGGTCGGTTCAACTTCAAGTGGCTGAGGTGAGGCCTGGCTGGGGAGTGGAGTGGGACTGAGTCTGTCACTGTCTGAGTCTGTCGGACGGAAGCGGCAGGCGGCAATCGGCAGTGTCAGTCAGTGGAGACTCAGAGAGGACACACTACCCGAGAATGAATATGGAAGAGGTTCCTCCACATATGAACTGGAGATGATAACTTATAAGAACTCATCTCGCTATAGTTTCTGGCGAGACAAGAAAACAATGAAAGTGGTGGTCAATGACTACAGGAGTGTCTGCCCAGTAGTTCTGGGTTTTAGGTTTGCAAGTTTAGGAAGCAGGAAAAATGGACAAGTGTAAGGATCTGAGTGGCATTGAGAAAGGGCCAAATTGCGATGGCTAGATGCCTGGGTCAGAGCCTCTCCTAAATGGCAGCTCTTAAGGTCTTAGATTCCTGGTATGCAAAGGTTAGCACCTACCAAAAGTGGTCCACAGAGGGAAGAACCAGTGACAGCAATCATGGTACCTAATGCTCATTAACACAACTCAATGTCAAAGTCTAGCCCATCTGGTCCAATCCCACAGGAAAGCTACTGCAACACAAATTGCTTAAAAGTACATGCAGAGCATCACAGCTTACTGCACATGGGGCTGTGTAGCTACAGACCGGCCAAGGAAAAATGCTGACTCTCTGTCCACCACTGAAAGCAACTACAATGGACACAGGAGCATCAGTATTGGACCATGGAGCAATGGAAGAGTGTAGTCTGGTCCACTGAACGTCTTTTTTATGTAAAAAAAAAACAGCTATGAGAGCACGTGTCACTTACCTGGGGAAGAGATGTCACCAGGATGCGCTATAAGAAGAAGACAAGCTGGTGGAGGCAGTGTGATGTTCTAGGCCAGTGATGCCCAAATGCGGCCCGCGAAGCCGTGTCATGCGGCCCGTGCAGGGAGCGCTGCAAACGGCACAGGCAGCAAAGCGATGCTGCCTGTGCCTGCAATCTCCCCGCCCAGCGCCGCCTCCTAGCTAATTTATTCGCTGCCCTTGGCTCTGTGAAATTGAAGAGAAGCGCCGTAATCTCGCACAGGCGCACTGGCAGAGGCATCGAAGTGCGCATGCACCGTCTTCCTGGCCTCTGCCAGTGCGCCTGTGCGAAATTACGGCGCTTCTCTTCAATTTCACAGAGGCAAGTTCAGTGAATAAATTAGCTAGGAGGCGGCTCTGGGTGGGGGGGGATATCTGTGGACGACACTGAGGGGGATCTAGGGAGGGGGGTGGGAGGTCCTGGTGGGATGTTTGGGTGGGAGCTCTGGAAGGGGTGGGAGGTCCGATGGGTATGTGGGGGTGGGAGATCTGGGAGGGGGGGGCCATAAATTTTTTTGCTATGGGGCCCAGTCATTTCTAGCTACGCCCCTGGGCCTAGCATAGCGATCTCATGGGTGTCTAGATCCCTTAATATGTTTAAATTTGTTTAAACTCCAAGACAAGAATTGCTGTCTTTCCTTCCCATCTTTATTAAAGGAGTTTTCCCATCTTGCTATTTCATCCTCACCTGCAGCCGACTCTGCTGTCCACTAACTGGTTTCCTGCTTCTAAGGCTGGGCGGGCTTAGGCCATTTGAGTGAAGGCCTGCCACGCCTCTTTATGACATCACCCTTTCCGACGTCCACGCTGCCGCACGCCGCTGCGCATGCGCAATGGTGACGTCTTCCTGGCCGAGTATAGTACAGCGATGTGTGGCCCGGCCGAGGGAAGACAATATGTTCTGCCCAGGCGCGGCCCACTGATGCGGCACACAAGCGGTGGCCATATCTAGTGGTTACCAGAAGACAACAGTGGGGTAGGAGTGAACAAATTTTGCCAAGAGAGGTAGGGATTTGATAAAGGTACATAATTAGAAAAATGATCACAGGCACTTCAATAACAAATTAAAATATGATCAATGAGATGGGAATACCCCTTTAAGGCAGCAGATTATTTTTAGCGGATGTGTCTACTGATGCAATTCTGCTAGGAGAGCTATATGGTTGGCGTCCTGGAAGGTGGACCAGGGGTCCAAAGCTCTATTTCCTCTTCTATTTTGGCTCTTCCTTGGATGATATCCTGGAAAGAACTTATCATAAAAAGAAAAGTTTTCCAGTCCCTCATAAACCTTCCTTTTTTCCCCATTATATCTGGTGGAAAAAGCCAAACGGATGGTACAGAGTAATTTTGAGTCTAAAAAAGTTGAACAGGTCTTTAACCCTTAGGATACCAGATTTTTTCGTTTTCATATTTTTCCACTGCCTTTCTGGAGCCATACATTTTTATTTTATTTTTCCGTTCACATATACTTATGAGAGCTTGTTTTTTGCGTGACAAGTTGCACTTTCTAATGCCTCCATTTAATATGGCATAAAATGTAGATGTAAGCGGGAAAAAAATTCCAAATGGGGGGGAGAAAAACTAAAGTCCTCCGCAGTTTTATGTGTTTTTGTCCCTACGGTGTTCCCTATGCGGCAAAACTGACCTTTGCCCTTCATTCTCTGGGTCAGTGCAATTATGATTCCACATACAGTGATGAGCAAAAGGGTAACAATGTTTTGAACTTTTGACTTTCAGGCTCCATATCTCACCATCCACTGCAGCTTCGGACGTGAGACTCCCATCATTTTATAGACTATTATCTTGGCTATCTCATATATAAATTGGACTTGCAACTCATATCAGGGGGGCTGCAGGGGTGAAGGTGGGGATATGTCTGGGCTCAATTCCACTTTAAGGTGATTGGTAGATGCAACTCTTTCAACAGAGCAGGTCTGTAGTTTAATGGTACCTCTTCTGCCTGACATAGAGAAAGTGTGAAGTTCAAATTCTGATGATGACTTGTTTAATAATTTCTTTAGCAAAAGTCTATGTGCTTTAAGAGGGCCCCTTCCCCAACCCATATCTAACACAGTTTCATTAGTATTCACTGTGTTGAAGTGAATCCTAATGAGGCGGCTTTCCCTGCTTGGATGTGTGATGTTCCAGCTGGGAGGGGAAGAAGAGGCAGAGACCTGATGCTACAGACACTCCCCATGAGTCTTGCGCTGGGATGTAGGCATCTGACTTAGGCCTCTTGCACACGACCGTATGCCCTCCGAGACATACGGTCCGTGAGCGGGCCATACGTCCCGGCGCGGCATTGATCGTGCGCATGGGAGCACACAGCATCATAGATTACAATGATGCTGTGCACGTCGGGCCACCCGCTGGGCTATTGTCCCGCTCTTATAAGATCATATGGGCGGCCCGACGTGCACAGCATCATTGTACTCTATGATGCTGTGCACTCCCATGCGCACGATCAATGCCGCTCCGGGACCGCTCATGGACCGTATGTCTCGGAGGACATACGGTCATGTGCAAGAGGCCTTATAATGCAGTAAAGTTGACTGATGGTGTTATTTTTTTGTGTAACTAGAATATTCTTTTAAGACAGAGTGATAGTACTAGAGCCGTCAGTCACACAACTCAATTACTACTGGAGACGCCAGCGCGCATGGCAGCAGCATCCCGGAGCTCTCCATTTAGATGCCAATTTCTTATTTTTTACATAGTTATTTACTTAATTTTAAGCACAGCGAGCAACTGTATTCAGTTTGCTACAGCATACATAGCATATAGTGTGCAAGAGCTACTGGACATCGGAATGAAAGCTCCTGTTCCACCACCACCCCCTAATATCCCGGATGAGATTCTAAGGACATCGGTGCCCGAGTGGATATATATACCGTTGAAGCGACGGCACAGGAGAAGATGGGAGAGGAAGCAGAAGCTGGGCAAGAGGGGCGGCATCAATACTCGATTAAAGAACCCCCTAAACAAGCAAGCACTACCCAGCCTGTTCGTCGCAAATACCTACTCTATAGTGAACAAGATCGATGAGCTGAGACTGAGGATCTCGTCTGATACCACTTGCGCCTCGTTTTTCATCGAAACCTGGCTTAATACTAACATCCCGGACGAGGCTATTGAACTTGCGGATCGGACTGTTTATCGAATGGATCGAACTGCTGAGTCCGGTAAGAAGAAGGGAGGTGGAGTGTGTATTTATGTCAATAATGCTTGGTGTACCTCCACAGTCATTGCTGAACAATATTGCTCCGCTGATTTAGAACTTATGACACTTAAGTGTAGACCTGTAAAGAATAAATCAAGGCAACTGGACTTACTGTAGATTTCTTGAAAACGTTTCACTCGTTCTACCAACGAGCTTTCTCAATTCTAAGTGACTGTACAAGAATTCTCTGGGAATAAATATGTAACTGAATCAACATCTGGTAATTATACCCAGCATGGGGTCAGAGGTCATTATACCCAGCATGGGGTCAAAGGTGTTGATTCCATTATCCTAATTGGAGTCAGTAGGTGATAATGACCTCCCAGAAAAAGGTGTCAAGACAGCATTCTTTACAGATATACCATGACCTGGATAAATGAGAACCTTCACAGGCTTAAGTGTAGACCGTTCTACTTACCGTAGTCTATATTTCTCCACAAGCTAATATTAAGCTGGCACTGTCCAAATTGCATGACATTACGAAGAGTCTGCAAAATTTCCATCCAGATGGAGTGTTCATCTTCGCGGGTGATTTTAACCAAGCCAATCTCAAAACTGTGCTCCCCAAATTTTACCAGTTTGTTAAATTCCCAACTAGGGGGAGAAATACATTAGACCGTGTTTACTGCAACATAGCAAATGCTTATACAGCATCCCCTGCCCCCCATCTTCAATAATTTCAAAACTAATAGACCACAGCACTCTTTCTGAAACTGGCAAAGATGGGTGCACCTCCGGATTATGTTCTGTAGCTCCACCTCAAGAACTGTAGATCTTGGCAGGTCGGATCACATTTCTTTGTTTTTGGCTCCAGCATACAAACCTCTTATCGCCAGGATTAAGCCTACTTTGCATACAATCAGAGTTTGGCCTGAAGAAGCCACAATGAGACTACAGGATTGTTTTGAGGACACAGATTGGGATTTGTTTAAACAGGCAGCTACAAAGGAAAATCACACAGACTTAAACATCTATGTCTCCTCTGTCCTATCCTATATTAAATTTTGCATGGACAATGTCACTGATACCAAAATCATTCGGACCTTCCCAAATAGTAAACCATGGATAAACAGAAACGTCCAAAACCTTTTGAAGGCACGTGACATTCGTTTCCATAAGGGAGACCCAGAGGAGTACAAAACAGCCAGGTCCAATCTGAAGAGGGGCATTGAGGAGGCAAAGCACTGCTACAAAACACAAATAGAACATCATTTTACAAGCTCTGATTCCATGTGGCAGGGTATCAAGTCCATTACGAATTATAAGAGCAACACCTGTTCTATCAACACTTGAAAGTCTTTTTCTCTTGATGACCTAAATCATTTTTTTGCACGATTTGACAAAGACAATGAGCTGCCTATCGTCAAATTAGCCCAGCAAGAGGCTCCATCATGTTCCCTGATGCTGAGAGCACATGAGGTAGAATGGGCCTTAAACCACATTAATCGCCGCAAAGCAGCTGGCCCTGATGAAGTTCCTGGAAAAGTCCTAAAAAACTGTGCTAATCAGCTGAAAACAGTGTTTACCAGTATGTTTAACAGCTCACTAGAGCAGGCCATTGTCCCCACTTGCCTGAAGTCCTCCACAATTGTCCCAATTCCAAAACAGGCCGGGGTGAAGACCTTAAGTGATTATCGCCCGGTGGCTCTCACTCCTATTGCTATGAAGTGCTTTGAACAACTTGTCCTAAGGCACATGAAGAGCAAGATCTGCACCTCCATGGACCAATACCAGTTTGCTTACAGAGCACATAGGTCAACTGAGGATGCTGTCTGACTTACCCTTCACACTGCGCTGTCACACTGGAGCAGAGAGACCGCTATGTGCGGATGCTGTTCATTGATTACAGCTCGGCCTTTAACACCATCCCTCCCAACAAGTTGGCAACAAAACTGAACAACTTGGGTCTCAGCTCAGACCTGTGCAACTGAATACTGGATTTTCTTACAAAAAGACCACAAATCGTACGCATGGGCAAGCCCTTCTCTTCCTCCGTAACTCTAAACCCTGGGGTACCGCAAGGCTGTGTGTGGAGCCCTCTGCTTTACTGCCTCTTCACAAATGACTGTAAACCTATTCACAATACCAATACCATTATACAATGTGCAGATGACACGACCGCGATAGGCCTGATCTCCAACAATGATGAAACGGCCTATAGGAAAGAGGTTGAGAACCTCGAGAGATGGAGTAAGAACAACAAGAAAACAAAGGAGCTAATTCTGGATTTTAGGAAGAAGAAACGAAATGGACACCATCCCATTAGCATTAATGGTGGAAACGTGGAGATAGTTCAAAGTTTCAGATTTTTGGGAGTTCATATTAGTCAGGACCTGTCATGGGTAAAAAACACAACAGAAATTACCAAAAAAAGGCCTTCAGAGGCTTTATTTTCTGAGGAGTCTGAAGAAAGCACAACTCCCAAAACAGCTGCTAGTCAATTTTTACAGGTGCACCAAAGAATCTGTTATCACATACTGCATTACAGTGGGGTCCTCCGGCTGCTCTTCTGAGGACAAGAAGACCCTCAAGCGCATCATCAGAATAGCTGGCAGAATCACTGGTACTCAGTTACCATCACTGGAGGACATCTTCACTGCTCGCTGCAGCAACAGGGCAAAAATTATCTGCGTGGATCCAACTCACCCCGGCCACAGCCTTTTCATTCCCCTACCCTCTGCTAGTTTTGTGCACTAAAATAGTACACCAATTGATACCTTCTGGCGCAAAGACATGGTCTTTATTGATGAGTGACAACGCGTTTCGGAGTCAGTACACTCTTTTTTCAAGTCTAAAGAATCACAAATTTAGAGGGGTTTTTTTTGTACAAAAGGCAATAGAATGTATACACATAGTCATTATATTAAAAATAAAAATAAATGTATACGTAAAAATCTGTGCACACACAAAAGTCAAAAAATATGTGGTTGGGAGAGATTAATATTGTCCACGCATGTATAAAGATATATCATAAATGAGGACAGAAATTAAATAATAGTATAAAGTGCATATAGATATGTGTATATATGTGTGTGTGTGTACGGGTTTGTATATATACAGTACAGACCAAAAGTTTGGACACACCTTCTCATTCAAAGAGTTTTCTTTATTTTCATGACTTTGAAGGCATCAAAACTATGAATTAACACATGTGGAATTCTATACATAACAAACAAGTGTGAAACAACTGAAAATATGTCATATTCTAGGTTCTTCAAAGTAGCCACCTTTTGCTTTGATTACTGCTTTGCACACTCTTGGCATTCTCTTGATGAGCTTCAAGAGGTAGTCCCCTGAAATGGTCTTCCAACAGTCTTGAAGGAGTTCCCAGAGATGCTTAGCACTTGTTGGCCCTTTTGCCTTCACTCTGCGGTCCAGCTCACCCCAAACCATCTCGATTGGGTTCAGGTCCAGTGACTGTGGAGGCCAGGTCATCTGGCGCAGCACCCCATCACTCTCCTTCATGGTCAAATAGCCCTTACTTTCAAAGTTTTCCCAATTTTTCGGCTGACTGACTGACCTTCATTTCTTAAAGTAATGATGGCCACTCGTTTTTCTTTACTTAGCTGCTTTTTTCTTGCCATAATACAAATTCTAACAGTCTATTCAGTAGGACTATCAGCTGTGTATCCACCTGACTTCTCCTCAACTGATGGTCCCAACCCCATTTATAAGGCAAGAAATCCCACTTATTAAACCTGACAGGGCACACCTGTGAAGTGAAAACCATTTCAGGGGACTACCTCTTGAAGCTCAGCAAAATACCACCAGAAGACCCTACAAACTGTTTGTGTACACGATAAAAAAAACAAAAACAAAAAGAACCAGAACTGGACTGGTTTTCTTGAAAGGAAATCAAGGAAACCAATACTGTTTAAAACATTTAAAATGAATATTGTTATCTGTTTTCCCAAGACCACCTGAATGTTCCACATTCAAAAACTGGAACTTTTTAACACAAATGTACAATGGTATTTTTGGAATAAAAGGAGCACTTCACACCAACACACTGCTGTGAACCATGGTAGATGGGACATTATGTTTTGATATTGCTTTTATCCCCTTAGGGCTCATGCACATGACCGTGTACTGGCCGGGCCCATGCTGTGGACTGCAAATTGCTGTCCGTAATGCACGGGCACTAACCGTTAGGCAGCCGCATGCGGATCGCGGACCCATTCACTTGAATGGGGTCTGCGATCCGCATCCGACGGTCCGCACCGCAAAAAAGTAGTGCATGCACTACTTTTTTGCGCTGCGGAGGCACGACCAGAAACACCACGGAAGCGCTCCATAGTGTTTCCGTGGGATTCTGATCCGTGATTCCATTCCGCATCTCCGTGATTGCGGACCCTGAATGCACACGGCCGGTGCTTCGTGTATTGCGGACCCACCGTATGCGGGCCGCAATACAACTACGACCAGCACACGGTCATGTGCATGAGTCCGAAGGGGGAGGTCCCCATCCTTTTGTATGTTGTTAGCCACATTCAGTGATGGTCGGGAGCAGCAGGGAATTCAAAAATAGAGGAGAGAAATTTTGAATGTGGAGAAACAAAAAAACATGAAATTGCAAACATTTGCTGATATAATTATTTTAGTGTGAACTTTTACACTAGTATTATACCATCCAAAATGGCACGGTTTGGTGGTAAATCTTGGATAGGTCTGCAACAATGTCAATTGCCAGAACATACGGTCATAACTCCCATGGTGGGCTACCACAGCAGGGGTCCGGGTGCCACATGTGGTTCCCAAGCCACTGGTTGGGGACCACTGCCCTAAGGTCACGACACCTTGTGATCACTGAGGGAATAATGAATTCTAAGATAAATTAACAATGTAATGTAAGGACAGTGAAGAATGTTTTGAAGAAGAGTGTTTTGGAATTTCCAAGTCCTAGCTTTAATAATCCACATTTCCTCCCAGCAGTGTGAATTTTTACATAACATGTTCAGTTTAAGAACTGATGGCGTGTTAGTAGTTTAGTGATAACGTGCTTGTCTGAAATTGTAACTCTGATAACAATCGGATCACATTTTTTTTAGTAATCAATGCTGAAATCCAGATAGTTCCACTTACTTTTTCTTTGAACTTTCTGTCCTTTGATCACGTGTCCTCTTCATGTTAGAATTATATTGGGCGAGATGCGGAATGTTTCATCAGAATTTTTCCAAATGCTCTTTTCACTTCGTTATTCCTCAGGCTATAGATCAGTGGGTTTAATACGGGTGTAATAGCTCCATAGATGATAGAAACATATTTTAAGTTCGCTAAAAAAGTTTTCTTCTGTCCTATGTATGTGGTCATACTTGTCCCATAAAACATAAAAACCACGGTCAGGTGGGAGGCGCAGGTGGAAAAGGTCTGACGATTTGATTTTTAGTATCGATATAATGATACAAATGTAAGAGACGACGATGATCGCAAAAGGTAAGAACTGAACAAATATACTGATAATGAATATCTGAAATTTATAAGTGACAACGTCTCCGCACGACATCTGAAGCATTTCTAAAAGCTCACAAGAAAGATGGTCTATCCTGTTCCCTCTGCAGAATATCATGGGTCTCAGGATGGTCGAGACTATACAGAGAAAGAAGCTTACTGACCAAATCATAGCCGTGAAGTATCTGCAGACCCTCCAACTCATGATGATGGTGTAATATAAGGGGAAGCATATGGCGATATACCGATCGTAGGCCATCACAGCTAGTAATATGCATTCAGCGCCTCCTAGAAACACGCTGAGATTCATTTGTATCATGCATCCAATGTAGGAAATCTTTCGAGTTTTAGAAAAAATATCAACCAAAACTTTTGGCATAGAGCACGATGTAAAACACAAATCAATAAAAGAGAGATTACAGAGGAAATAATACATAGCGGTGTGCAGCGGAGGACTGACGATGACGGTGAAGATCAGGAACCCATTTCCCAGGATGGTCAGTATGTAAATGATTAAGAACAGAATGAACTGTAATATGCATATCCAGAGGGTTTGGGTAAAACCGACGAGAACAAATTCAATAACCAAGGTTTGGTTTACGAGATCGCCGTTAAACTGACCAGTTAGACTTCTGTCATCCTGTAAGACACAAAGGGGTGTCACTGGTACCAGAATATGAGAAGATTATTTCAGTTTTAGATTAAGTCAATTGAAGATGCTTTTGACTCCGAAGGCCACCACTAATTCAGCATGATCTACAGACGTCTTAAAGGGAATGTGTCATCAGAAAATGGCCTATTATTTAAATCACATTTTTATGTTTAATATATTTTTAAAGAATTTTTGGTGATTTAATTTTTTAATTTTTTTTCCATGTCAATATCTATATTTAGACAAAAAACATAAAATCCTGCAGTTTTCACATTGGCCACTAAGCCTAATAATAGGCGCCACTTCTTGGTCTGTACAGATCACTTTACTGCAGTTACCTGATTATCTGTACACAGAGGCGATATCATAAGAAGGATTAAAATGACAGATAAGACAGGATCCACCATTCACAATAGGTGACTGTCAAAGCTGATCTATTCTTTCCTTGTACAATGACCTCTGCACAAGTCACAGAGCATGCCTAGAAAACTCTCCCATAGAAGTACATAGAGGTCCCCTTCTGACCATTGTGTCCATGGGGCTGCAATAAAGCAATTTTCTTAATGCTTTCTAAATGCTGTTAAGAACAGCTGAGGCAAGATGGAGATGTGTTTCTATCTGGTTTTAAATGGGAGATAAAAATTTTGGTGACACATTTCCTTTAAGACAAGAAGAAGGAAAAGATCAGCTCACCATCTTACATACAATGTAGATGGGTCTCGCTGAATGTGCACAGGTGTGCGGACAACACCAGGCCGGTTCCTGGGTAGATTATGGATAAAAAGCATAAAAAATCCAGCATCGATGATAAAAGTGAGCTGCAAAAGGGT
This sequence comes from Bufo bufo, assembly GCF_905171765.1. NCBI lineage: Eukaryota > Metazoa > Chordata > Amphibia > Anura > Bufonidae > Bufo > Bufo bufo. Next base: position 33,278,512 of record NC_053392.1, on the reverse strand, counting down.
TGTCTCCCCTCATACATAGGTGGCATATCGCCAGGACCTGCATCTGGAACCCACACTAGGGATGAGCGGACCCGTGGTTGTTCAGGTTCGCCGGTCAATGGGGACCCGAACTTTGGTGCACTAAAATGGCTGTAAAATAGTCATAGTAAGGGCTAGAGGGCTACAAAAGGAAGCAAAATGGGGGGAAGAGCAGGACAATTGCCTGCAAACAAATGTGGATAGGGAAATAACTTCTTTACTACCAAATTCAGCACATGCGCCAGGCAAGGGATGTGCGTCAAACCGGCTAGACCCAGAGCTGCTACTAGATTTCGCCCATTATCGCACACCACCAGGCCGGGCTTGAGGCTGACTGGCACAAACCACTCACCGGTCTGTTGTTCCATTCCCATCCACAGCTCCTGCGCGGTATGGGGTTTCTCCCCCAAACAGATGAGTTTCAAAACTGCCTGCTGTCGTTTACACCTGGCTGTGCTGAAGTTGGTGGTGAAGGTGTTACGCTGATCGGATGAGGAGGTGGTAGAGGAGGAAGCGGAGTAGAAGTAGGAGGCAACGAGAAATGTCCTGCAATCCTCGGTGGTGAAAGGACATGCGCAAAACTGCTATCCGCCTCAGGCCCAGCCGCCACTGCATTTACTCAGTGTGCAGTTAGGGAGATATAACGTCCCTGCCTGTGCTTACTGGTCCACGTATCGGTTATGTGGACCTTGCCACAGATGGCGTTGCGCAGTGCACACCTGATTTTGTCCACCATTTGGTTGTGCAGGGCAGGGATGGCTCACCTGGAAAAGTAGTGGCAGCTGGGAACCATGTACTGTGGTACAGCCACCTCCATAAGTCTGTGTCTCCACCAGACAGAATGACAGCATTTTAAAGAACAAGAATTTTTGAAATGCTGGCATTCAGGGCCAGGGATCGCGGGTGGCCAGGGATCGCGGCTGGGCAGGGTTGGGGGGGTACTTCCTCTTTCTCTCCAGTGTTTGGGAGATGGACAGCTGAACGCTTCCATGGGACATTGTGGAGATGCTTTGTGACGGTGGTGGAGGTGGTGGTGTTGCTGCTACATCCTCTGTCATTCCAGAGGTGGATGAAGAGGCCGAGACTGCAGCAGAAGAACGATCAGGAGGAGCCTGAGATCTTTCTTGGTTTTTGAGGTGCTTACTCCACTGCAGCTCGTGCTTTGCACTTAGATGCCTCGTCATGCAGGTTGTGCTCAGGTTGAGAACGTTTATGCCTCGCTTCAGGCTCTGATTGCACAGCGTGCAAACCACTCGTATCTTGTCATCAGCACATTGTCTGAAGAACTGCCACGTCAGGGAACTCCTTGGAGCTGGCTTTGGTGTGCTCGGTCCCTTGCTGCGGTGGGCAGTAGGAGGCGTACTGTCTAGAGGACGGCCGCTCCGCTTTTGCATCCTGCTCCCTCTTCTGCTGTGCTAGTGGCTCTGTGCGACCACCGCCTCTTCCTCCGAACTACAGAGGTCACTCGCATGACCTTGATTCCATGTGGGGTCGAGGACCTCATCGTCCTCCACATCATCTTCCACCCAGTCTTCACCCCAGCCCTCCTTGTCGGTCTGCACACTTTCGAAAGCCCCAGCAGTTGGCACCTGTGTTTCGTCATCATCTGAAACGTGCTGCGATAGTCCTCCCATGTCCTCATCTTGAAACATAAGTGGTTGGGCATCGGTGCACTTAATCTCTTCCACTTCTGTGGCAGGGATAGGTGGATGGCCCTGGGAAACCCTGCTAACAGAGTCATCAAAAAGCAGAAGAGACTGCTGCATGACTTGGGGCTCAGACTGCTTGGCTGATTTGCAAGGGGGTGAGGTGAAAGACAGATGCCCATGGGCTGCAGGTGCCAACTCTGCGGTTTCAGCAGGAGACCGGGTGGAAGACAATGTGAAGGAACCTCTAGGCACTGTCAGCAACCCAATCTACTACCACCTCTACTTGTTCAGGCCTCACCATTCGTAGAGCGGTATTCGGGCCTTCAAAATAACGCTGAACGTTCTGTTGCCTACCGCACCTGAAGGTGTTTCACTTGGGCGTGTAGCTGGCACAGATCAACCACGTCCTCTCCCTGCAGCAGGAGCTCCATCAACACCATCAGTACCACGACCAGGGCCACGTCCCTTATTTGACGCTCTCCTCATTCTTTGAGGTCACCCACCGAACTAACAGACAGAATATTTATATTAATTTCCCTGTCACGGATGCAGTGCAGGTGTACCTCACACCAAAAATGGGTATATGTCATGTAACGGACCGTTTCCGCAGACAAGGGGTTAAAATCCGTTTAGGTGATAAGCCCCTTTCTGAGAGACAGGCACAGCTACTGCAGGATACACCAAACTCCCGAACTGGATACAAAATAGCACTCCAAACTGGAACCTCACGAAAGCTGCTAGCAGACGAACAGGAAAAGCATACAATCCTGGCAATCGGTTTTCTAACAGCATACAGTGAATCTCCCAATAAAGAGACAAGGCTCCGTGTTGAGGGTCAAGCAGTGGTCTCAGGTGCTGGCACACCCAGCCTGGTTTTTATTACAGTCTTTTCAAATACAGGACCGCCCACAGGGAGGTATAAAACAACCAATCACATATCAGTTACATCCCACATATTCCCTCCCCTTATCCTGAGAGCAAACTCAATTACACATACAGTTAAAACATACTTTCTACCTAACTTTCATAACTCTAAAACCATACATCACATTCACATAAAAATTACATATTCACAATCAATCCATTCAGGGGAACAACATATTACAAAATGGCATGAATCAGACCAGGGGTTGAAAAGTTAGTAAAAGTATCTTTTGGGCCCTGGCTGGCAGCATGGCAATCTGGCTCAAGCAGGTTTTACAGAGACAATACATCCCCACAATGCATCATGGTTTCCTCCTCTCTGCCCCGGAGACAACTGAGGCGTAATCCAATTATCTCTCAAGACAAAGAGAAGTCACCAATACACATGCGCAGACAACAGGACAGACATCACCATTTAAACACACAATGGGACAATGGCACAATAGAAACACACCCAGCATTTTCCTCCCAAGCTGACAAGTTACACTTATTATAAATTGTTACAACTTTGTGAGTTTACATTGGCCATACATATATCTAACATCAATTTAAACAGTATAACTTTGGGACAACCCTATCCAAAATTCACTTGAATAGGTTCAGGGGTTTAAAAGTTAGTATATGGCCCATAATCCAGGGGCAAGAGGCCAGCAGCCAGTCCTCTCTAAAACCCAGTGGCGAGGTTGGTTTCGCCACCCATCTCCTCCCCCCAGGGAAGACTAACCAGATACCTGACCTCACGCCGGTCGGTACCTGAGTTAGTCTGGCAGCCCACCCACAACCAAATACTGGACCTGTTGACTTTAGTAGCCTGTCTCTGTCCAGTGAGTCCACCAAGGTTATGTTGGAAGCTGGTACTCCCGGTCTCTGTGTTGCTCCCTGGCTTGGAGTGGAGGTTGCTTTGTGGGCAGGTATCAGCGGTACTCTGCCCTGGTGCCAGCGCTACCACGGAAGAAGCCTGGTTGGAGCCTGGTTGTTGGAGGGGGAGACCGACTGTCTCTACCCCCTGTGCTGTAAGTGCAGAGACCACGGTCCCATCTGCACTGTTGTGGGGCTTACTGTCTCCCCCTGGTCCTTTAAGCTGCCGCTGGGGAGAGGGGGTAACGAGCTCCTCTCCCATACATACTTCCAGCCGCTGGGGAGGGCGACCGACCGTCTCCGCTCCCAATACAGTGTCCTGCTGCTGGGGAAAGGAGACTGGGCTCTCTATTCCCTGCTGGACACTCTGCCGCTGGGGGACAGGACCGACTGTCTCTGCCCCCTGTAACTCCGCCTGCCGCTGGGGAGGGAGGACGCTGATCTCCTCTCCCTGCATTTCACACTGCCTTCCCGGCATATCACTCTGCTGCTGGGGGGCAGGAACAACTACCTCTGCCCCCTGTACCTCAGCCTGCCGCTGGGGAGGGAGGACGCTGCTCTCCTCTCCCTGCATTTCACACTGCCTTCCCGGCATATCACTCTGCTGCTGGGGGGCAGGAACAACTACCTCTGCCCCCTGTACCTCAGCCTGCCGCTGGGGAGGGAGGACGCTGCTCTCCTCTCCCTGCACTTCACACTGCCGCTGGGGAATGGAGACTGGGCTCCCAATTCCCTGCAGGACTGGCGGAGAGACCTCGGTCCCATCTCTACCGGCCACCTGGGGTCCTTCCCAGTAACACTCTACAATATCTGCCCAGCTGAATGGGTCTGGATCTGGGTCTGTCACCTTACCGTCCTGCTGAGCCTTCTCAATGGAGTGGAAGAGATCTCGGTAGTCCTGCTCCAGTTCCCACTCCAGGGTTGCTAGGTGAGCCAGGTCTTGCTCTACCTCATTGGGGTCATCCCACTCATGCCTAGCCTCCCTCTCATAAAAAATGTCCTGAAGTCTGGACTGTGCAGGGCTCCCGAAGTCAGGCTCTGCAAAGGACTCCCATAACAAGCCAGGACCATAAAACTCCTCTCCCTCTGGCTTGTCATGTTCGGCTGTCCAGGGTATATACTGTGCCATATACCACCAAAGCGCCTGGTAGGCATCCTCCAGCCATAGCTCCTGCCATACCCGGTGCTCTAGTTCCTTCACCCATTCCTCCAGGGGCTGCTCTCCCAGGAAGGGCATCCGCAGGGCCACTTGCTTCTGCAATCGCTGCTCTTCACTGGGGAGACTCTCACCCCGCTGGTATTGTAGATTATCCAGGGCCTGGTACCAGATGCCTTTCCTTAATGCATCCCGGCCATCCAGGTCCTCCTCCTCGTATAACACTGCTGGTTCCATCCTGCTGCTGTCAGGGACGCTGTACTGGGACATGCGTTGTCCTTAAATTGTAGAATCCACAGAAATGGTGTCTCCTGTAGCTGTCCTTCTGGCTGTAGGAACGATCCCTCCGCTGCCACCAATGTAACGGACCGTTTCCGCAGACAAGGGGTTAAAATCCGTTTAGGCGATAAGCCCCTTTCTGAGAGACAGGCACAGCTACTGCAGGATACACCAAACTCCCGAACTGGATACAAAATAGCACTCCAAACTGGAACCTCACGAATAGCTGCTAGCAGACGAACAGGAAAAGCATACAATCCTGGCAATCGGTCTTCTAACAGCATACAGTGAATCCCCCCAATAACGAGACAAGGCTCCGTGTTGAGGGTCAAGCAGTGGTCTCAGGTGCTGGCACACCCAGCCTGGTTTTTATTACAGTCTTTTCAAATACTGGACCGCCCACAGGGAGGTATAAAACAACCAATCACATATCAGTTACATCCCACATATTCCCTCCCCTTATCCTGAGAGCAAACTCAATTACACATACAGTTAAAACATACTTTCTACCTAACTTTCATAACTCTAAAACCATACATCACATTCACATAAAAATTACATATTCACAATCAATCCATTCAGGGGAACAACATATTACAAAATGGCATGAATCAGACCAGGGGTTGAAAAGTTAGTAAAAGTATCTTTTGGGCCCTGGCTGGCAGCATGGCAATCTGGCTCAAGCAGGTTTTACAGAGACAATACATCCCCACAATGCATCATGGTTTCCTCCTCTCTGCCCCGGAGACAACTGAGGCGTAATCCAATTATCTCTCAAGGCAAAGAGAAGTCACCAATACACATGCGCAGACAACAGGACAGACATCACCCTTCAAACACACAATGGGACAATGGCACAATAGAAACACACCCAGCATTTTCTCCCAAGCTGACAAGTTACACTTATTATAAATTGTTACAACTTTGTGAGTTTACATTGGCCATACATATATCTAACATCAATTTAAACAGTATAACTTTGGGACAAACCTATCCAAAATTCACTTGAATAGATTCAGGGGTTTAAAAGTTAGTATATGGCCCATAATCCAGGGGCAAGAGGCCAGCAGCCAGTCCTCTCCAAAACCCAGTGGCGAGGTTGGTTTCGCCACAGTCACCCACCGAAACTAACAGACGGATTAACTATTATATTTCTGTGTCAGGGGTACAAGGAAGGTCACCCACAGAATAAATAGCCAGGGGGGCGGAGATTGCGCTCAAGGAGAGCGGATGCAGATCTGTGGAGCTCATAGCAGACTGCTGCAAAGCGACCAACAAAGCTACAATTGCCCAGAGAAAGTCGACCTGAGAAGGGCATAGAAAGAAAGAGCAAAAATTAAGAACGAAATTGGCCAAGCAAAAACCTAATTCAGACCTCATTGAAAGCTATATACAAAATCCATCAGCACATCAAGAAAAGAATATATGTACTGAGTTATCATCATCAGAATCTTACTCTCCAGACAATAGCCATGTAAAGCAAAAGGCAAAATGGAGTGATGAAGAACAAGACATACAAACCGATATCCCTAACCCAGCGGACACAGATAAAGCAACTGATCCAGACGAACTCCTTGATGCATTACCATCTACTGAAAAGTCAGCGTCAGAAGCTTTCATAAAAGAATCCTTAATGCTACTAAGAAAGTCCTTTCTACAAGACATCTCACAAGTGATCTCTCCTATCAACACAAAACTCAAAGATACAACAAAAAGAGTTTCTCACATAGAATCAAAAATGTCTGAATATTGCACCGTACAAAATGCAATTGCAGACCAAGTAAACGACCATACAGACGAAATAAGACAACTGAAACTCAAGATTGCAGATCTAGAAGATAGGAGCAGAAGAAATAACCTCAAATTTCGTGGAATACCTGAAAGTATATCTAATAACAATCTCTCCTGCTTCTTAAAGAGTTTATAAAAAAGCTAATACCATCTTGCTCAGAAAGAGACACTGAGATTGACAGGGCCCACAGACTGCCCAGACCAAAATCCATCCACCCCTCAAATCCCCAGAGATGTAATTGCAAGAATACACTTCTTTAATACCAAAGAAAAAATCCTGCAAGAAATGAGGAAACCAACAAGTCTCCCAGATAACTTCAAGGACATTACAGTTTTCTCTGACTTATTAAAGACCACGATTCAAGCTAGAAGGAACTTCTCACAAATTACCTCTACTTTGAGAGACAACAACGTACCCTACAGATGGGGATTTCCTGTGAAACTCCTCATCCCCAACGAGGGAAAGATGTAGAACAGTAGAACAGGGTCTTGACCTTATACAAGAATGGAACCTCACCATCTCAACTGACTCTGGAACCCGTGACATGGACAGAAAAAGAGACGGCTGAAGGAACGCCATACATCACCTTTATAAGCATAGCTGATAACATTTTCAATCATCTGGATGGACCACTGATCTTAGCAGTGGTCGACGAGACAACTAAAAAGGACAGGACTTAATTTTTTTTCCTTTGAAGGAAACCCTGTCCTACCTTATCTAACAGAAGCTAAACTCTCCTCACATTCCTCTCTATCCCTTCATCCCTCTCACAAATCCCTAATTTCTTTTTAATCTATTCTTGCCTCCTAAACCAGGTAGCATTCAGCTACACCTCTAAAAACCTATACTTTACTCTACTTAGTAACTGTATTGTTTTTCCTTTTAAGTTTGTTTTAATTGTTTAATTTACTTTGACCAACAGGGCACACCAGCGAGTTTTATACCTCCTCGGCCTCAACTTTTAACAACTCTCCCTCTCATCTTGAACGGTAAGAGTCTGCATACACCACACAAACAGACTCACGACACAAATTTCCACCCGTTACATTGCTGACCCTAATTCCTGATTCCGCGGTGTAACGTAGGGAACGAAAATGTCTCTCACTTTCACTAGTTTAAACGTAAGAGGACTAAACAGTCCACATAAAAGGTATTTTCTGAAAAAGGAAATAAAATTAACTAATCCAGATGTTCTCTGCATCCAAGAGACACACTTCAAAAAAGATAACCATCCTGACCTAAAAATCCCAAACTTTTCACATACATTTATAGTAACAAATGAAAAAAAAACTGCAGGCGTCCTAACAGCCATCAAAAACTCAGTTACATTAAAACTACTAGATTCAGTCATTGACATGAAAGGGAGATACATTATTACTGTTTGCGAACTCAACAACAAAATCCTGACAATAGCTAATTTATATGCACCAAACACAGGACAAGTCAACTTTTTAAAAAAAGTCATTAAACAAATAACTAGAATTAAAAAAGGCACACTAATCATTTGCGGAGACATTAACGCAGTAAACGAAGCACATATAGAAGCAACTAACCACCCTAGAAAAAACAGGATTACCATTAAACAGAGGAAGAACTATACGACGTATGGCGATGCCTTCACAACCAAGAAAGAGACTATTCCTACTACTCAGCAAGTAGGAACTCATATTCACGCATCAACATGTTTATCACACAGGCTTTAACCCTCCGTGACATTATCTCATGTTCGATAGGCAATATAACCTGGTCGGATCATGCTCCAGTGACACTAACAATAAAAAAAAAACTCTATCCAACTAATTATTACATTTGGAGAAACAACACCTTCGTGATGTCCCACTCAGAGATTAACAAAAAAATTAAAGATTTAATCCAAGAATTTTTCAAAATAAATAACCCCTCGGTTGACAACCCATTAACAACTTGGACAGCAGCAAAAGCCTATATCAGAGGCATATTAATTCAGCAGTCAGCGAAATACAATAAACAAAATAACATAAATCTAAAAAAAACTCTAGATAACATAAAAAAATTGGAAAAACAACACAAAACGAACACATCCATCACAACACAATTGACCCTGAGAGAAGAAAAAATTAAACTGCATAAGCTTTTAGTGGGCCAATTTATCAAAAAAGCCAACAAAACAAAAATAAACTACTACACAGACTTTAACAAACCTACCAGATTAATGTCCATAAAAGCAAAAGGAATAAGGACAAAAAATAGAATTCACCACCTAAAAACGAACCATTACCTCCAATCCAATAGAAATCTTTAACAAAATTGCTGATTACTACAAATCTTTATACAATTTACAGACAGACAAATCAACTACACATCCACCTCTAGAAGAGATAAAAAAAATATCTAGATAACTGCACATTACCCCATGTAGACCCTGCCGATAAAACCAAATTGGCAGAACCCATCACAGAATTAGAGTTCAAAAAAACCATTAAAAAAACAAAAAATTAGAAAGTCACCTGGCCCTGATGGGTTCACATCTGAATTCTATCAACTTTTTGAAGAATTGCTAACACCCAACTTCACCTCAGCCTTTAATAAAGCATTCACGACAGGAGTCTTTCCCAAAGAAATGTTAGCCGCAAATATCATAACTCTCCCTAAACCCGGGAAAAACCCAGACTGCCCAGGTAATCTACACCCCATATCCTTACTAAATGAGGAAATAAAATTTTATGCTAAAATATTAGCAGAAAGTTTAAAAAAAACTCCATGCCAACTCTGATAAATCAAGATCAAATTGGGTTTACTCTCGGGAGACAGGCAGAAGATGGAACTAGAAAGGTCTTGAACTTAATGGTCAAAGCCAATCAAAATAAGGTGCCCTCTCTGTTCTTTAGACGCGGAGAAGGCCTTTGACCGGGTACATTGGGTATACATGAAGGAGGTACTAAATTTTTTTTAACTCCCTGACCCATACATCAAAGCAGTCCTCTCTATGTATTCAGCTCCTTCAGCCAAGGTTCTATGCAACGATGTACTTTCAGACCATTTTGACATCACAAACGGCACTAGGCAGGGGTGCCCGTTGTCACCCCTACTATTTGTGCTTACCATAGAACCATTAGCAGAACAAATAAGAAAAAAATTAAGACATCACAGGCATAACCTCTGCAGGACTTGAAAAACAAAATAAACCTGTTTGCGGACGACGTATTACTTTCTCTTACCAAACCCGAAACTTCCCTGCCCAACCTCCAACTAGAATTGGAAAAATACAGCAAAATATCATATCACAAAGTAAACGTATCCAAATCACACATTTATGGATTCAATCTTTCCACACAAGTCAGAGAAAGATTAAAACAAAAATTCCCATATACTTGGAATGACAAATCAATAACATATTTAGGAGTAGAACTAGCACATGACAACAAAACTATTATATCAGAAAACATCGCCAAAAGCTTTAGAGAACATAAAAAAAGAATTAGATAACTATCTAAGATCTGGTTGGAGCTGGTTTGGCAGACTAACATTGTATAAGATGTTTATTCTTCCAAAACTATCCTACCTACTTAGGGTGTTACCAATTTCCATTCCCAAATCGTATCTAACAAAATTCCAATCTCAAATGTCCAGTTTCATATGGAACAAAAAAAGACCCAGAATAGCCGCATACATACTTAATAAGAGAATGATCCATGGAGGTATCGCCCTAAGAATTTTCGCACATTGACCAAAGACAAATGATCGCTCACAAAATTCCCCTTTCATCATTACACTCTTATACTGGACTAAACTCTCTTTCGGTTTGGTCAGATAAGGGAATATCATTCATACACAACGTTATGGACAACGGGAAAATTAAAAGCTTTGAATCCCTAAAAATCCAATATAACTTAGCCCCTGAAGAAATAAAAACCTATCAAAAACTCACGAAACACCTTAACAAGTTCCCTACACAAGAAACCTGGCTCCCTAACAACATATCGGACTTAATCACGAAACCAAGCCAAAACAAGAAAGAACCCACTAAAGAATTATACGACATATACAATAAAGACTCCCAATTTGCTGCTTTACACCCACACAGCAAATGGGAGATCGAACTTGGAAAAACTATTCACCCTAAAGAGTGGGAGGCAGCATGTAACATTACCCGCAAAGCAACTACTTGCATTTCGCATAGAGAGCAAATATACAAGATGCACTCTAGATGGTACTTCACACCCAAAAAACTTCACGACATATACCCAGACCATTCTGACCAATGCTGGAGAAACTGTAGGGGGGGGAAGACGATTTAACATATATTCTGGTCCTGTCCCAGACTGAAAAAACTGGGCAAAGATCTGGAAAGTCTCCTGTTCTTACTAACAGGGAAAAAGAATATCCTTACCCCAGATCTGATTCTACTGAATATTGGTCTAGAAAATTTGAAGATTTCCGATATGCCACACTGCAATCGCTACAAGACTTCTCATAGCCAAATCTTGGAAAACATCATATATTCCAGGGATAAATGAAATTATCTCTGCAGTGTCAAACAATTATACCGCAGAACAAGCTTTTGCCTGGCAACTCGGAAATGGGCAAAAATGCAAAAAGGGCTGGAACTGCTGGTTATCACACTTTCCAAACAAAACTTAAACACATGACTCGGATCTCCGTCACCATTTACACATAACAAAACCTTTCTTCACCCAAGACTCTTTCCTTGAAGCCGAGGAGAAACTCTACCCTTAAAGGGAACCTGTCATGTGGATATTTGATTATAATCTAATTAATTATATACAATCATTAACTAAAAAGTACCTTAGATGTATTCACTTACTGGCGTGAGAGATGGTTATCTCATAATATACACAAAGATGCCGCATGCCTATGAGCTGATTTGAGTCCAGCGTGATGTCATTGAGTCCAGCGTATATTTAATTCAGAGCTATAGCCACTCCCCTGCCCACCTGCTGCTGGTTCCTATGGAAACAAACTGCCATTCAGCAGCAGGTGGGCGGGGAGAGTCAGGAGCTCATGAATATTCATGACTCATCATTATCAGCTGGAGCTTTTCAATACAAGATGTTGGCAGATTGACTGGGTCAATTAAAGAAAGTGACCCAACATTGTGCTAAGAGAATCAGTCACTTATTTATGTTGCCCTTAGTTAGGACACCATAAAACTGGTGACAGGTTCCCTTTAAGTTTGAATTTGTATTGATACCTGTTAAATGAGCCACTTACTCTAATGCTAATAAAATAATATCCAGAGGCTCAAATGTTGAGTTCTACCATATTACATGGTAAATGTTTCATGTTATTTTCCTTTCTGTAAACATGTTGAAACAAAGATATGTGTATCTAAGATTAACTCCTACTACATTGTCAATAACATGTTGTAACTACACAGCAAGCAAATATTTTATTAATGTTTGTAAAATCATAACCTACCTTTATGTTTAAGTGTACTTTACACTAAGAAAAAATTTCAATAAAAAATATCTTTGAAAGAATAAATAGCCAGATGAGATTCCTAACACTTTCCCTCACTTCAGCTGCTTCCTGTCCCTGGACTACTCAGAGCTGATGGGCGGTGCTACACGTGATTCAGCTTGTATAGAGGCTGGGTCACATGATGCACCAGCCAATCACAGCCATGCCATTACTACGCATGGCTGTGATGACTTCTAAGTGCCCACAGCTTAAAAGCTTGTTGATTGGCTGCCATTCAACAAGCTTTATTAAATGCCCGAACACCGACCTCGAACCCAAACTTTTGCTGCAAAGTTCGGGTTCGAATCCGGGTACCCGAACTTGCAAAGTTCGGTACGGACCCAAACTTTGCAGTTCGGGTTCACTCAACACTAACCTGCACCTGTCTTTAGAACGGAGTCCGCAAAGTGAAGCAGAGCAGACCGCACATGCACGGTTGCCCTCCAATCCTTTCAATGGGACTGCCGAAAACAGCTGAGCGCGCTGCTTTCCTTTACTTCTCGGGCTCCGTTTTACAGATAGCTGTGGGTCCCAGAGGGGAGACCTGCCCCTATCAGACATTGGCGGCACATCCTAGTGATATTCCCCCAATGTATGAGATCACACAACCCCTTTAAGATTATTGCTACTAAGAACTGCTAAGAGTTCAAAAAGCAACAGGTGATTGTCCTCGCTATAGATGCTCACCACGTGTTCTTAACATGTAAACAAGAAAAATGAATGGATTTTAATCGGAGGTGCTGGATTTGTCTGTGCTTTTTCTCCCTCCTGACTTAAAGGCCTGTTACATTTATAAGCTTAGCTGCAGATTTGTTGCCAGAAACTGATGTTTTGGTGGATTCTGCTGAAAGGGTAATATCTATGGTCTGCCACAGACATTCATTTATTCTCAGAGACCAAAAATGTCCTAGATCTGACAACAATAAGAGAATCACTGCACTCACTATTCTGCTGGTGGAGTCACTGTGTACATTACATTACTTATCCTGTACTGATCCTGAGTTACATCCTGTATTATACTCCAGAGCTGCACTCACTATTCTGCTGGTGGAGTCACTGTGTACATACATTACTTATCCTGTACTGATCCTGAGTTACATCCTGTATTATACTCCAGAGCTGCACTCACTATTCTGCTGGTGGAGTGACTGTGTACATACATTACTTATCCTGTACTGATCCTGAGTTACATCCTGTATTATACTCCAGAGCTGCACTCACTATTCTGCTGGTGGAGTCACTGTGTACATACATTACATTACTTATCCTGTACTGATCCTGAGTTACATCCTGTATTATAATCCAGAGCTGCACTCACTATTCTGCTGGTGCAGTCACTGTGTACATACATTTTTTATCCTGTACTGATCCTGAGTTACATCCTGTATTATACTCCAGAGCTGCACTCACTATTCTGCTGGTGCAGTCACTGTGTACATTACATTACTTATCCTGTACTGATCCTAAGTCACATCCTGTATTAGGCTGGGTTCACACGAGCGTGTCCGGATTAGTTCCGGATGCGCCCCGGTGTGTTGCGGCAAACCCGCGCGAGTAGGAATGCAATTGCAGTCAGTTTTGACTGCGATTGCGTTCCGATGTTCAGTTTTTATCGCGCGTGTGCAATGTGTTTTGCACGCGCGTGATAAAAAACCGACTGTGGTACCCAGACCCGAACTTCTTCACAGAAGTTCAGGTTTGGGTTCGGTGTTGTGTAGATGTTATTATTTTCCCTTATAACATGGTTATAAGGGAAAATAATAGCATTCTGATTACAGAATGCATAGTAGGTGATCGATTGAGGGTTAAAAAAAAAAAAAAATTAACTCACCTTCTCCGTTTGTTCGCGTAGTTCTCCCGGTCTTCAGTTCTTTAAAAAGATGAACTATGGGCTAAAGGACCTTTGGTGACGTCAGATCACATGCTCCAATCACAGGGTCCATCACCACGGTGATGGACCATGTGATTGGAGCATGTGATCTTACGTCATCAAAGGTCCTTTAGCCCATAGTTCATCTTTTTAAAGAACTGAAGACCGGGAGAACTACGCGAACAAACGGAGAAGGTGAGTTAATTTTTATTTATTTTTTTACCCCTCAACTGATCACCTACTATGCATTCTGTAATCAGAATGCTATTATTTTCCCTTATAACCATGTTATAAGGGAAAATAATACAGTGTATAGACAGTCACCTAGCAACCGTGCGTGAAAATCGCACCGCATCCGCACTTGCTTGCGGATGCATGCGATTTTCACGCAACCCCATTCACTTCTATGGGGCCTGCGTTGCGTGAAAAACACAGAATATAGAGCATGCTGCGATTTTCACGCAACGCATAAGTGATGCGTGAAAATCATCGCTCATCTGAACAGCCCCATTGAAATGAATGGGTCCAGATTCAGTGCGGGTGCAATGTGTTCACCTACCGCATTGCACCCGCGCGGAAATCTCGCCCGTGTGAACGCAGCCTTATACTCCAGAGCTGTACTCACTATTCTGCTGGTGGAGTCACTGTGTACATACATTACATTACTTATCCTGTACTGATCCTCAGTTACATCCTGTATTATACTCCAGAGCTGCACTCACTATTCTGCTGGTGCAGTCACTGTGTACATACATTACATTACTTATCCTGTACTGATCCTGAGTTACATCCTGTATTATACTCCAGCGCTGCACTCACTATTCTGCTGGTGGAGTGACTGTGTACATACATTACTTATCCTGTACTGATCCCGAGTTAGATCCTGTATTATACTCCAGAGCTGCACTCACTATTCTGCTGGTGCAGTCACTGTGTACATACATTACATTACTTATCCTGTACTGATCCTAAGTCACATCCTGTATGATACTCCAGAGCTGCATTCACTATTCTGCTGGTGGAGTCACTGTGTACATACATTACATTACTTATCCTGTACTGATCCTGAGTTACATCCTGTATTATACTCCAGAGCTGCACTCACTATTCTGCTGGTGCAGTCACTGTGTACATACATTACATTACTTATCCTGTACTGATCCTGAGTTACATCCTGTTTTATACTCCAGAGCTGCACTCACTATTCTGCTGGTGCAGTCACTGTGTACATACATACATACATTACTTATCCTGTACTGATCCTGAGTTACATCCTGTATTATACTCCAGAGCTGCACTCACTATTCTGCTGGTGCAGTCACTGTGTACATACATTACTTATCCTGTACTGATCCTGTTACATCCTGTATTATACTCCAGAGCTGCACTCACTATTCTGCTGGTGCAGTCACTGTGTACATACATTACATTACTTATCCTGTACTAATCCTGAGTTATATCCTGTATTATACTGCAGAGCTGCACTCACTATTCTGCCGGTGCAGTCACTGTGTACATACATTACTTATCCTGTACTGATCCTGAGTTACATCCTGTATTATACTCCAGAGCTGCACTCCCTATTCTACTGGTGCAGTCACTGTGTACATACATTACTTATCCTGTACTGATCCTGAGTAACATTCTGTATTATACTCCAGAGCTGCACTCACTATTCTGCTGGTGCAGTCACTGTATACATAAATTACTTATCCTGTACTGATCCTGAGTAACATCCTGTATTATACTCCAGAGCTGCACTCACTATTCTGCTGGTGCAGTCACTGTGTACATACAGTACAGACCAAAAGTTTGGACACACCTTCTCATTCAAAGAGTTTTCTTTATTTTCATGACTATGAAGGCATCAAAATTATGAATTAACACATGTGGAATTATATACATAACAAACAAGTGTGAAACAACTGAAAATATGTCATATTCTAGGTTCTTCAAAGTAGCCACCTTTTGCTTTGATTACTGCTTTGCACACTCTTGGCATTCTCTTGATGAGCTTCAAGAGGTAGTCCCCTGAAATGGTTTTCACTTCACAGGTGTGCCCTGTCAGGTTTAATAAGTGGGATTTCTTGCCTTATAAATGGGGTTGGGACCATCAGTTGCGTTGAGGAGAAGTCAGGTGGATACACAGCTGATAGTCCTACTGAATAGACTGTTAGAATTTGTATTATGGCAAGAAAAAAGCAGCTAAGTAAAGAAAAATGAGTGGCCATCATTACTTTAAGAAATGAAGGTCAGTCAGTCAGCCGAAAAATTGGGAAAACTTTGTAAGTAAGGGCTATTTGACCATGAAGGAGAGTGATGGGGTGCTGCGCCAGATGACCTGACCTCCACAGTCACCGGACCTGAACCCAATCGAGATGGTTTGGGGAGAGCTGGACCGCAGAGTGAAGGCAAAAGGGCCAACAAGTGCTAAGCATCTCTGGGAACTCCTTCAAGACTGTTGGAAGACCATTTCAGGGGACTACCTCTTGAAGCTCATCAAGAGAATGCCAAGAGTGTGCAAAGCAGTAATCAAAGCAAAAGGTGGCTACTTTGAAGAACCTAGAATATGACATATTTTCAGTTGTTTCACACTTGTTTGTTATGTATATAATTCCACATGTGTTAATTCATAGTTTTGATGCCTTCATAGTCATGAAAATAAAGAAAACTCTTTGAATGAGAAGGTGTGTCCAAACTTTTGGTCTGTACTGTACATGACATTACTTATCCTGTACTGATCCTGGGTTACATCCTGTATTATACTCCAGAGCTGCACTCACTATTCTGCTGGTGCAGTCACTGTGTACATACATGACATTACTTATCCTGTACTGATCCTGGGTTACATCCTGTATTATAATCCAGAGCTGCACTCACTATTCTGCTGGTGAAGTCACTGTGTACATACATTACTTATCCAGTACTGATCCTGTGTTACATCCTGTATTATACTCCAGAGCTGCACTCACTATTCTGCTGGTGGAGTCACTGTGTACATACATTACTTATCCTGTACTGATCCTGAGTTACATCCTGTATTATACTCCAGAGCTGTACTCACTATTCTGCTGGTGCAGTCACTGTGTACATACATTACATTACTTATCCTGTACTGATCCTGAATTACATCCTGTATTATACTCCAGAGCTGCACTCACTATTCTGCTGGTGGAGTCACTGTGTACATACATTACATTACTTATCCTATACTGATCCTGAGTTACATCCTGTATTATACTCCAGAGCTGCACTCACTATTCTGCTGGTGCAGTCACTGTGTACATACATTACATTACTTATCCTGTACTGATCCTGAGATACATCCTGTATTATACTCCAGAGCTGCACTCACTATTCTGCTGGTGCAGTCACTGTGTACATACATTACATTACTTATCCTGTACTGATCCTGAGTTACATCCTGTATTATACTCCAGAGCTGCACTCACTATTCTGCCGGTGCAGTCACTGTGTACATACATTACATTACTTATCCTGTACTGATCCTGAGTTACATCCTGTATTATACTCCAGAGCTGCACTCACTATTCTGCTGGTGCAGTGACTGTGTACATACATTGCATTACTTATCCTGTACTGATCCTGAGTTACATCCTGCATTATACTCCAGAGCTGCACTCACTATTCTGCCGGTGCAGTCACTGTGTACATACATTACATTACTTATCCTGTACTGATCCTGAGTTACATCCTGCATTATACTCCAGAGCTGCACTCACTATTCTGCTGGTGCAGTGACTGTGTACATACATTGCATTACTTATCCTGTACTGATCCTGAGTTTTACATCAAGACACGGAGGCTTCGTATTGCTTTCTCCTTCTTTACTGAACCACCAATAGCAGCAAAGAGAAAAAATTTACATACAAGGAACCATAGCAACCAAGGTCCCTCCCCACTGGCCCCTATAATAGGCCGCACTTCCTCTGTAACTTCCTCTTTCTTTGCTGCTGCCAAGCTAAGTACATCATTTATTCTCTGCTGTTTTTAGCTACTGTATTGTTGTCTCTTGTAGTTTTGAGCTGCGTACACAGGGTGACTAACCCTGTTTGCTGCTCAGCGCTCCGCTTGCGTTTGCGTCTTGCTTTGCAGGTGGGGGGTTTATGTACCTCTGCGCTTATCCTCGCGCTTTGGGGATATTCATGCGACCGCATTAAGCCTCTCCCTCCGTCCCTCCTCCCCACCCCCCAACCGGGTTCGTTTAATTCTGGGCTTGCATTTGTCCAGAAGTCTGAATGCCCAGCTTGATGAGTTACAGCCTAGGACACAGGCGTTTTCTAGGTTCTAGCCTGACAACCAGCCTTGTTCTCCACTTGTGTCCAGAACTTCCCTAGCTCATTCCTCATATGACTCTGCTGGAGGTATTTTAGTATGGCCGTTCGCCTCATTGCTTCCCCACCCCCCAGATGCATTCCTACCTGCGCTGGCGCCACACCCTCTATTTCGGCGGCGCCATTCCCGGCGTTTCCTTCCATCTCGCTGGCCCTCTGTGATCGCCGGCCGCGAGATCTCGCGAGATCTCGGCGGCCATCTTGTAAGCCCTCTGCGATCGGCCGGCCGCGAGATCTCGGCGGCCATCTTGGAAGCCCTCTGCGATCGGCCGGCCGCGAGATCTCGCGAGATCTCGGCGGCCATCTTGGAAGCCCTCTGCGATCGGCCGGCCATCTTGGTGAGGTCGATCGCATTGCGTGGGCTTCCGGGGGCGGTCCTTCCACAGTTCCGGCTTCCGGTCACTTGTTCCGACTCCCTGCACGGTCGGCGGCTCCTGCGCTCCTGCTCCTCGGCTCATCGGCTCCTAACGCTTCAGGTGACATCAGACCTGGTCCCCTGGGTTAATCTTGCCCCAACGCTGCCCCAGTTAGGCATCAAGGCTAGCTTAGTTAGGCATTCACCTCAGACATGTCTGCCCCTACCCCACCTCCTACGGCCAGTCGCCCCCCATGCTCTCCGGTGGGACTTCACCCCACTGACACTGATGCGCAGGCACTTGCCCTGCAACGATCAGTTTCTGACGCGATTGTGGCAGCCATGGGCTCCATGTCGTCGGTGTTGTCACAGACTATTGTTCAGGCTATGTCCGCACGTCCTGCTAGTGCTCCCTTGCTAGACCCCATTGCCGTACCGCAGCCTACCTCTATTGAACCCCCTGTATTACAGGGGAATTTGACTGGTGCGCACCTTGCCACCCCAGAAGCCGTGCTTAGATCACGGAAAAGGGCCTCTTCCCGCCAGGCAGAACGGGCGCGGACATGGAAATGCGCTAGAGCGCAATTACCGGACCTGTCTGACTCGGAACGAGCTTCAGACGAGGAGGAGTTAGCGGATTTGGATTACGGCACAGATGAGGATCTCACCCCCCCAGGTCAGGGACCTTCGGCCTCCGCTGCGGCGGCCTCCTCTGCCAAGGAGGTGGCGTCGACTTCCGCTGCTACCCGTTCTGAGGTTGTGTTGGATGATTTGGGCGAACCGATGTTCGACCCCGAGTCGCTTCATCA